>NC_056745.1:1446178627-1446181127 GCF_019279795.1 Protopterus annectens
GGACAGGACATGTGGAGACAGCCAAACAACATGGGTGACATATACCCAGATTTGTGAACAAATTCTCTGTCATCAGTGCTGTTATACACCTGGTGGATTGATAGATTGACAGGGTTTGTGTGGACATGCATTTAGTGAGTGTCTTCACAACTCATACTGATATGTTTCTGACATACCTTTCCACTGGCATGCTGTCCACAGACTGGCCACATGTCTGCCTGTTATGTTTTGTCTGTTCCTCAGACAGTTGGTGTCCTTAGTAAATCAGTTGTAGACTATGGGGAATGCAGTCAGTAAATACTCACATCTATTGGTATTACCAACATCATATTCCTCATAAAGGATGTTACAACAAACCCAGTGACATCTGCAACTGTCTCAATGTATGACAACAGTATGCCCAGTCTACTCCTGTGTTTGTGCCTCTGTCCCCAAATGATTTCAGGCTTTTTCCAGATGTCAATCAGGCACAGACATATTTATTATCATTATTTCTGGACTTCATTTCTGCTACCATCCCAGTGATGCAGTACACCCACAGACATGTCAGGGAAGAGGCCTTAGATATGAGTCCTGAGCCTGTGCAATCTGAGGTGAACTGTATATGTGAGAGGCCTGTGTATGTCTGGCCATTAACAGACTGCCATGATTGTGTACACATGTCATGTGTATATGTTATTTTGACTGTGTATGGAGGGAGGTGGATGTAAGTGTTATGGCTCCTTCTTTGTCTGACTGTGAATGCTGCTTCAGTTTCCGCTGATCTATTGGCTGTATGTGTTTGTAGGGGCAGACCGAGACATGTCCTGTACCAAGGTCAGGATTCAGACTACACTGACAATTGGGACTCTATATGTAGGGCTAGTGTGTGAGTGGCAAATGATGTATTTGTTCACACAGCCCATATACTGTACTGTTCGCTTGACCTTAACTGTATGTGACAGTGACTGTGGTGGTGTTGGTTGTGGGTATGCACTTTCACACTGGTGTATGTTTGTCACTGCTGTTACATCTCGTAGTGCCTGATATATTTGCAAATACAAATGTAATTGCCCATATCAGATGTCCTAATTCAATTACTTGAGCTATTTCAGTAATTGTATGTTAGAACACACAGGACAGTGTTACTACAGCAACTGTTTTAGCTTATCTATACCAGTACTTCAGATACATCCCCATTTTCATGGCTTCCACCACCACTTTGTCAGCCTTGGTCCAGATTTATTGCAGAATGGGGTTCTGAGCATACATGTCAACTGATTGAATTGTTTCAGGTTGTCCAGGTTTATTGCTCATATTTCTGGTCTGTTTTACAGATTATTATCATTTCTCTGGAAAATCACTATAATTATATGATTGTTGTCAGAAAATGAGGGCATACATTTAATTTACCTACCTCATGTCCATCAGAATATGTATGCTGAAACAAGCTGTGTCGCTCTGTCAAGAAGAATATAGGGGGACAATGACCTCTTCCTTCCTGGATGCTAATGCATTAGTACTGAGATGTGCCACATAGAAGGACTTTGTGACCACAGTGGCAATGTGGAGGTCAAGAGACATTGCTGTCAACCTGTGTACCCAGATCTCTTATAACACCTTCTTTGTTCAGGGGACTACATCAATGTGGTAAACCATGGGAACAGGGTTTTCCACAAACAGGATGACAACACATTTTCTGACATTGAGCTTAAGGCCATGGCTCTGACAACAGTCACTGGTCTCAGTGAGGCCTTTCAGCAGGATGCCAACATCACTTGTGTAGTTAATAATAGCTCCCAACTTGTAATTGTCAGCCAGAGCCCCTTCTTGTTGGCATGGACTTCAGAGAACTTGATACCAAACATGAGAGGAACCAGGACAGAACCTGTGGGACTCCACTTATGATTGCTCAGCAGTCTGACTTGGAGACAGTGGTTTCCACACTGTGAGTCCTATCTGTAAACCAGTTTGCAACCCACACTGTGAAAGTAGCAGACTCTAAATCCAACTTCAGACCAGTGACAAGTGGAGTACCACAGGGTTCAGTCCTGGGTCCTCTTCTGTTTGGTATCTACTTTTCTGGAGTACAGGCTAACACAGAAGGTCTTTGGCTAATGAAGTTTGCAGATGACTGCAAACTAGGAGCCATAACTGAAACTCTTAATGATGTGGACATCCTGCAAAAGGGCCTCATGGAGACAGATGACTGGTGTCAAAGCCATGGCCTCAAGCTCAATGCCAAAAAGTGCATTGTCACCCCCTTTGATAAAAACTCTGTACCCATGTGCTACCACATAGGTGGTAGTCTACACAACACCACAAGTGTGATAAGAGACCTTGGGACATAGGTGGACAGTAGTCTCTCCTTTGATAATCACATCACCACAGTAGTCAGGAAATCCTTCTATGTGACATACCTCATCACAAAAGGTTTCTCATCCAGGAAAAAAAGAGGTCATTGTTCCCCTCTACTCGTCACTCATTAGACCCATTATAGAGTACAATGCCCCTTTTGGTA
>NC_056745.1:1446186127-1446429223 GCF_019279795.1 Protopterus annectens
TGGATCATCTATCTGCTCATGATTGGCAGTGGAGTTTTTTATGGTATTGAGTTGCCAACCTGACGCCCAACCTTCCAGAGAAGGCACACACACACACTCACACCTAGGGCCAATTTAGAGTGTCCAATCCACCTACTGCATTTCTTTGGAAGAAAACTGCAGCAAACCCACGTGACCATAGGAAGGGCATGCAGACTCCGCACAGAAGGTACCCCAACCAAGAATCGAACCAGAGAAACTCTTGCTGTGAGGCTTCAACGCTAACAGCTGCACCACCGTGGCCACCCAGCTCTACTCATTACTCTACAGGTATTATTACAACACCCTATGGCCTTGGGTTGGGTAGTGGTATGTTTGTACACAGTGTATAATTACAGCCTTCTTATAGCTACTTTATACTTTCTCTTACCTGGAAGACCTGTGGAGGGAATGTTTGTTAACACTACCTGACTGTTTCTACCCATATTCACATAGTAAGGGTTACATATGTGCACTTATACTGTGTGTGTGTGTGTGTGTGTGTGTGTGTGTGTGTGTGTGTGTGTGTGTGTGTGTGTGTGTGTGCGTGTGTGTGCTACTGCCATACTCTGCCTTGATTTCTATTGGTTACCCTGGTTGTTGTTAGCAGGGACCTGTAGCTGTGACAGCATGACACTTTTGAACATTTCTTGGGGAAGACCACTTGGTGTATGTACTTATCTTGCTGTCATTTGCAGCCTTGGGGTTGGACCATGGGTGTTGGACAGAGTATAACTACAGTCTTCTTATAGCTACTTTATCCATCCATGTGCAACTAACAGTGGGAAAGACTGCTTTTCAGTTTGTAGCATCCTACAGACCACCCTTTCAAAGTCAGGAATCCCACTCGGCTTTCCTGAAAACATTGGAGAACATGAAGATCTCTCCGAACACCATTATATTGGGCGACTTCAACTACCCAAACATTGACTGGGAGCACTACTCAAGCCCCAGCACCTTAGCCCAAAGGTTCCTGGAAATTATAAACTCAAATGCTATGGAACAACTAGTCACAACTCCCACAAGAGGGGACAACATACTAGACCTGATCATTACCAACATGGGGACTCTATGCTCCACACCAGAAGTATATCCCTCACTGGTAAGATCAGACCATAAATTAATTTCACTGGATGTCCACATCCCGACCCCACCCCCAGCCCAGAAAACCACAGTGAAAAACTTCTCAAAAGTGAACTTCTCACTTCTCAAAACCAAAGTGGAATCCTTCAAGGCCCCAGGGCCAGTGGAAACTATGGCCCAAACTGCAGAATCTTATATAAACGCATTCTACGGACATCTCCAGGAATGCATGGATCATGCTATCCCAAACAAAACCAAGACCCAATCATCCAAAGGCAGGCGTCCAGTCTGGTGGACCCCTGCCATAAATAAACTGTACTACAGAAGGAGGAAGCTACTACATGATAGAGCAAAATCCCTAATAGGGAAAGCATCTCTGATCAGTACTAGCAAAAAATTACGATCCCTCATAAAATCCTCCAAGGCCAGCTTCGAGAGAAAAATTGCACAGGACACCAAAGACAATCATAAGGCTTTTTTCAGTTATGTTAGGAACCTGGGATGCAACTCCCAGACTTGTTCTGAGTTGATTCTAAATGACAAAAAATACACTGAACCCACAGACATCGCCAATATCCTGGCAGACAGGTTCAGTGCAAACTTCTCCCCCCGAAAAGAGCAAGTATTTATCCTGGCAGAGGGCTGCCTCCCAAACATCTCTGATGCTCATGTGA
This sequence comes from Protopterus annectens, assembly GCF_019279795.1. NCBI lineage: Eukaryota > Metazoa > Chordata > Ceratodontiformes > Protopteridae > Protopterus > Protopterus annectens. The sequence goes on from NC_056745.1 coordinate 1,446,187,903, forward strand.
AGGTTGCCTTCTCCAAAGCAAAAAACACTGCTTCCATGGGACCAGATGGCATCCCAGGTTGCATCCTACATGAACTCCAAGAGGAACTAATCCCTCAAATAAAACAGCTATACAATCTCAGCCTCACTACAGGATATGTGCCCACAGAATGGCGTACAGCAACAGTGGTCCCACTCCACAAAGGTGGAGCCTCTACGGACCCTGGAAACTATCACCCCATAAGCCTGACTAGCTTAGTCTGCAAGGCTATGGAGAGGATCATCATAGAGCTCATAAACAAAGACATTGGGGACTTACAGACACTAGATCCTACCCAGTTCGGCTTTGTCAAGGGCAGATCCTGCCTTTTGAACCTGGTTGACTTCTTCAAAACAGTCACCAAAGCCATAGATGAAGGGAAGGTAGTCCACACAGCCTATCTGGACCTTGCAAAGGCATTTGACACAATACCCCACTCGGGCATCATAGATAAGCTATCCAGCTTAAATATAAACCCCTATGTCACAAGATGGATTGCAAACTGGCTCAAAGACAGAACCCTTAGAGTGAGAGTTGCTGGAGCCATGTCAGACTCGAAACCGGTCACAAGTGGCATCCCACAGGGTTCTGTCCTGGGACCACTCTTGTTCGGTATACACTTTTCCGAGGTACAGGCAAACATGGGAGGACTATGGCTCATGAAGTTCGCAGACGACTGCAAACTGGGCGCCATAATCAACTCTCCAGCTGACACAAACATCCTTCAAAAAGGTCTCACAGAGACAGATAACTGGTGCCAGCGCCATGGTTTAAAGCTAAATGCCAAAAAATGTATAGTCATACCCTTTGGCAAAAACAATGTGCCCACAAATTACCACATAGGCGGAAACCCATTAAGTACAGAGAAAGTTATTAGGGACCTGGGGACCCAAGTTGATAGCAATCTCTCCTTTGAAAACCACATTGCCAAAGTGGTTAGAAAGACCTTCTACATAGCCCACCTCATCATGAAGGGTTTCACATCTAGATCAAGAGAGGTAATCGTGCCCCTTTATTCATCCATCATCAGGCCCATCATAGAATACAATGCCCCTTTTGGGATGTACCTTACCCGACACCTGCAGCAATTAGAAAGACCCCAAAAGTTTCTCACCAAGAGGATCAAGGGTCTCAAACAGATGCTATATGCTGCTCGGTTAAAAAAACTCCAGCTCTACTCAGTTGCATACCGCCTACTTCGAGGCGATCTATGCCTGACATACAAAGCTATGTCAAATCTAGAATTAATGGACATGCTCCACCTCAGTAAATCTAAATCCCTTAGAGCCACACGCTCGAGGGACTTGAACCTCAGCACAGAAATAAATAGAACTAGTTGGAGGGACAGGTTCATAACCCAGAGGCTCCCTTCGCTCTGGAATAGAATTCCAGGTCATGTGAGGCAGAGCACCTCACTGAATCTCTTCAAGAAGAATCTCGATAGGTGGATGGGGGATCATAGGTTTGTCCCAGGGATTACTCCCGTGTCACTATTAGACAGAGGCACAGTAAACTAAACCTTAAAAAGGGCACAGTATACTCAAATCAAGAGGTGGCGTAAGCCATACAGAATCGGGCTAGGCTTATATTTGCCCCAGGGCAGATAGCCTAGTATGAACCTATGAACCTATATCTTCTCTTACCTGGAACACCTGTGGAGGGAATGTTTGTTAAGACTACCTGACTATTTCCACACATATTCACAAAATACTAGTTGAAAGTATGTATACAGCTTACTACCACTCTCAGGATTCGAAACATGGCTGTGTCTGCTAAAAATACAACTAGTTTGTGTTTCATCAGAAGGAGCTATTGAGAAACTGTTATCTCTTCCTTGAATTATTTATGTGTCATTCTCTCTTTGTTGTACAATCTGACCTTCTAATTACAACATTTGTATACATACATTCCTATACATACCTTTTGACATAGCACATTGTGGAAAACTGTGGTTAACACAACAGTACTATTCAGATATCAGACCTTGGTGCATGAAACATTTCATATCAGTTAATCTCATGTCTTACAGAGGCACTAACTTTGTCAGGTGAGACTTGATTGTTTAATACTTTTAGAGCTATAGTTGCTGTGCATAACCTGTACACATTTCAATTCATACAATACCAGAGTAAACACAACCAGTCCAGGGTTCTGAGTATTATTGACAGGCAGTTACTGTTTTAATCATATATAACCTATATGAGACTATTACTGTAATATTGTCTGCTTTATTTAGTATAAGCCATACCTATTTTTAATACTGCCAGGTGACATTCTACTCCAACATTCTATTCCTTTAAATTTATTTGGTGTGAATACTGAAAGCTAGATTGTTACTCACCAGTCTCACGACACAGCCTTTGCAACCTGCTGGCATGGGCTTTCTGGTTCGCAGCCCACTCAGCTGGAGCTGTAAAGAAGATAGAGAAACATTTATGCATACCTATCCATCACATACACAGGCTGGACTTTGGTAAACAGTTACTGATATGAATATGTACACATGCTAGGGACATAATCCCCTCTGCCATGCTTCTTGGAACCACTGGTCCAAGAGCACCCTCTTCCTTCTCTTCAAGTCAGCATAGTGGTGCCAGACCTGCTCACCAGTCCAAGGGATACCAGTGGCACTGGTGAGGTCATGGGTGAGACTTTCCCAGGCCTCCGCTTTATATTGGAAGCCCTGGTACTGGTCCTGCAGCAGTCTCACATCATGATTTTTAACAAGGAGTCCTACCATGACCTTGAACTCCTGCATGCCTCAGAACTGCGCCCGAAAGTGCATGACCTCTCCAACACCTGCCATACTGCCTACATTTGGGAGCTACAACCAATTATGAGCTGTATTCCCACCTATGAGGTTTAAATACAGCTGATTTACTGCCCTTTGCCATGATTGGATGGTTTTAAATATGCTGAGCTAAGCTAAGCTACAGGTAAACCTGCTTAGCTAAGACTGGCAGTGCTTAAAAGGGCAGGTTCAGCAATGCTAACCAATGGGCAAATCCACTTAGCTGGGCTACTCATTGCTTAGCATTCATATTTACACAGTGCTTACATCTGGTCAGCATAGCAGTGCAATGCTTAGCATTGTTTATATTTTATTCTATGGACTATCAACTGTATGGGATTAATTCATCATGCCTGACATATTATAATTTTGTTTACCTTCCCTGACATCCCCTAATGTACTTTCTTTACATTTATTCTTATGTGACTATACTCTATGGGGCACTTGTGTTTATATGGGGGTTTCACAACTTTATTACACTGACACCTCAAATCTGGGCCTACTACACTACTCTGGTTAACAAATATATGTTATTTGCAGCCTAATTATTAAAAAAATAAATTATGTACTGCTTTCACATGTAAGATGCTAGTTCGCTTTACTGGCGATCAAACCGGGAATGATTACTTGCAAAGCGAACACTCTCACCACTTTGCTATTTCTGCATTAATATGTTCTGGAGTATATACCTATTTAGCTCCTTATGATATGTAAGCTAGGCTGAGCAGAGCTGCGCAATGTGCACACCCGCTCAACTACGCTTAAACTTTATTTTGGACTGAAAAAAAACATTTTAACTGTTGTGATTTATTTTTGTACTGTAGGGGTGTGCACATTGATTTCTGCAACATTATCTGTGTGCACATTGATTTCTGCAACATTATCTGTGGGGGGCTGTGCTTTTACAATGGTGATGACATGGTAGGCTTTGCATTTGAGGTATGTTCCACGAACACTAACAGTGTCTGCCATACCTCTCAGCTGTACAGATTGTCACAGACTACCTGGATATTTGCCTTATATTTTTGGTCCATTTTCATAGAATTGTGGCTTTCTGGCAGATTAGTGGCAAAGCATTAGGGACTGCGTTAGGAAATGATGACAGACATTTGAGTTTTGCACTTCATACCCTTGTGTACTTCATGCTAATGCAAAGCCTGCCATTCTATCCACTTTGTACATTCATGAGAGCAAATAACTCACATTTGTCCATGGTTTTGTCCAGATTACTTGTCCGGTCGACAAGTAATGGTGTCCGTGGACACTCTCACTATATTTAGATTGCCATACAGCAGTTATGGAGTGCAGGGGGCATGTTTATACTGAAAGCACTGCTCTCAGACACTCCCCCTGCACTCATACACACAGACCGTGTTCGTTTACAAGTAGAGAAGCATGCCTTCATGAATATGCAAAGCGAGCTGCTGCGCATGCCTTCATGAATATGCAAAGCAAGCTGCTGCGCATGCCTTCATGAATATGCAATGCGAGCTGCTGCTCTTCATGGACACGGTCAGTTACATGCAAGAATAACTTATTCTTGCATGGAACCTTCGTGAATCCCAGGATATATCATTCTTTTTGGTTTATTTTGTCCCTTCTATTAACTATTCCCTAATAAACTCTCACTTTAATGATACCAACCTATTAATGTAAGCTCTTCTACCTATTCAGCCAACACTTAGTACTATTTCTTTTTCATCTTTAATACCCTTCCATAACATTCTCATCTCTCTAATAATAAACTTTCTCTCCATGTTCTTAATTTTCCCTCCCGCTCATTACTCTTCCATATTCTGTTTTTCTATACATCATATATCTTAAGTGTGGACATAGAAATTTATTTTGCTTGTTCTTTTATTTTGCATGCTAAGCTTTTAATTAAAGTTATAGCTTTCAACCGAAGAAACAAAATAATATGTTTCACCAATCAGTAATAGAAACAACTGGCAAATATTTCAATTTCTGTTTTAAGGATTTAATCTGTACTATTTCACTTTCTCCCTGTAGCCATCCATGTTTTAAATTATGGGTACACTGAACTGAACTGATATATTTTCTGTGTATGGTGAAAGTCACTGGCTAAAGTGCCTGCACAGTACACATATCCTTGTAAGTCTCTTTCTTTAGTGCCCATCCATATGCAGTTTTTGTCTCTCCTTAACATTTCAGTGAGTGATAACTCATTAGTCCAGATGACGGCTGCAAAAATGTTCTGCATAGCCAGATTACTTTATAGAGACAGACAGACGAGCATTTTGCATATCCTTGATGTAGATGTTATTGACATGTACTAAATCAGTATCCAGCATTCAAGGGAGCCCGCAGGATTTTTTGCAGGGGGGTGCAAACCCAGAGCCCCGCCCACATAGCCACACCCCCTCCACTCACTGAGCCCCTCCCCCTCCACCCACAGATCCCCACCCCCTCCACCCACGGAGCCCCACCCCCACGCAGCCATTACAAGGTCCCATTACTTGGCTATTTCTCTCCAGTTGCCATAAACATTGTTCAAAATTCTCAGTGTGCATACTGTTTTATGCTTTACTTCTACAATGATTACAGATATCTAGATTTAATTAGGAATTCATGATAAGTTTTTTTTACATACCCCATGTACATTGCAACTAACTCAAGGGAACTTTCAGCTGGCAGCCCTTTTGAATTCTGATCAAGAAGGCTTGGCTCTTCAGTTCTCTATACTGGAATAATTTCTCATTCATTGCTAATAATCATTTTATTTACTTGGGTACTAACAGAGTTTTCCTTTTTACTTTTTACCCACCATAAAGACAAGATATTTGTTTTATCTCAAAATATTTCCTCTTGTTTTATTTATTTATTTATAAGTGACTTAGAAACAACTACTGGGGAATAGTGTTCATTAGCTCAGTATTTCTCATGTAGGACACTAAACTGAGTCCCATGAGCCTTTTCAGATTATACAGATCTAAACAGATTAGTTTATAACACTAGTGTTCTTTGGCTTCCAAGATTAGATCTCAGTAACACAAGTTGCTGTTTAAATAAAAGGTGGCATTCTGTGCTCTGAATGCACGACACATTATAGCTGTATTTAACTTAAACTGTGTGCAGTCACTAAATTATGTATATATTTTAATTAATGCTTAATCAAACATTTAGTCATAATCCCAACATTGACACAGTTGCAAGTCATCACTTCATCTTTTTAAAGATAATTCCAATAGCCCTAATATTGCACATTATTAATTCTTTTTTCAAGATTAGTTTTACTGAGTGGGCGAGGGAAATTCTGGGTGTTTTCTGCTTTTGTGTGGTTGACCCTCAGTTATATGAAACTGGGTCTATTACCAATGATGTGAACAACTTCATTATATGCTTAACTAAAAGCTTTAGACCTTTTTTGTTGACACAGACATTACAGTATCCTTTCCTGACTGTTACTCTGATAAACAAGAGTAGCCATGTATAAGAAGTGTATATATTTATACATATGATTATACATATGATTATAATACAGACAGATTGTATTAATTATAATATAAAATAATTTAATTATATCCCTTCTATAATACAGCACCAGTTGTCAGAGTGTGTTTTAAATTTATAGTTTTGAATGTTTTTCCAGCAAGCAATGAAACAAAACATATGAACCAATAATGGCAAACTGCCCAATTCAGAACATTTCAACCATAAAAGACCACTTAAACTTCTGTCATTACAATCCACCAATGTCAGTCAGTATGCACAATCTATGCAGAAGTAAAAGTCATCTGAATAATTCCACATTAAAGAGATCTGAAATTAATGAAGAGGTTGTTGCTAGAAAACAACTTTATATTTCAGTGTTTCATCTACAAATTCAGTGCCTACTGCCCCTAAAGAATAAATTGCCCATGCTACATTAAATAAAAATGGTAAGCTAGTATATTGCAATAGGGAATGGGTGACAAACTGAAAAACAGGTTCATAGTTACTAGGCATTTCCTCCAAAGGAAGACATACTCAGGACTGCAGCACCCCATCCCCTTAAAATACAAATCTACATGCTGTGGAAGTAGAACCTATAACCTTCTACATCAAGATGCAAGTATGCTACCTGCTGTGCTACTAACACTGCTTTAAAGTTCTGTATAACAATAGTTATGCCATTTGCTGAACAAAACAGTTGTACATTTTAAGCAAACTTAGCATGAGCAGCAGTAAATTTCTCTTCCCTTGAAGCTCACAATTCCTTGAAAATGCACTTGAAAATAAATTCCACCTGCTAACTCTAACTAGTACATTTTACTCTCTCTCACACACTCCTCATAGTCTTAGTGCAAGAAATCTGGACAAAGCCTAAAATAAACAGGGACAGATTATAAATTTTGTCCTCAGGAACTTAGAAAATTGCTAAAAATAACAGAATTTTTTAGTATGCATTTTTCTAAAGGATATGACATTTAAAACTCAAACATCTTATTATTTAGCAACTTCAGTCCTTTTAGGATGAATATGGGGCAAAAACCTGGACACCTGAGGGGTATGCTACCTCACTCTTATACATACATACACACACGCACACACACTAACTCTCAATCTCTTAGCACAAGAAATCTGGACAAAGCCTGTTATAATGTTGGGGACAAGGGCCCAAAACTAGGGACCCATTTAGAAAGTTGCTACAATAACTGGATATGTGTTAGAATGCATGTTCTAAAGTATAAAATCTGAAGCTCAAATACATGTAATTATTTAATAACTTTAATCATTAGCTTATCCCAGTGATTTGTCAAAAAAAATAATTTTTATGAGGAACAGACCAAAAATATAAGGCAAAAATCTGGACATTCTGTGAAAATCTTTACAGTTCTGTTCCTGACACACACATATATACCCCCTACCTCCTTAGAAAGTGGATAGAAGAACAAATTTTGCATTAGTATGCATTTTCTGAGAATGTTGTTTGTCTTTTTGGCTTTTCCCGGTTAGGGGTCGCCACAGCGGAACTCCGGTCCGCTAAAGATTAGCAGTAGATTTTTTGTGGTGCCAAGTTGCCAGCCCGACGCCCAACCTTCAGCGAAGGCATGTCCATTCATACATTTTCTGAGGATATGAAGCCTAAAACTCAAATGTCTGCCAATATTTTGACTTCAGTCCTCAGTGATTTTCAAGAAAAAACACAATTTTATGAGAAACAAACCGAAAATATGAGGCAAAAAATCTGGATCCCTCTTACAAATGCACACACCTCCCTCCCTCTTACAAACGCACACACCTCCCTCTTACAAACACACACACATACTTTTCCCTACCTATTTGCAGGACACACACACACACACACACACACACACACACACACACACACACACACACACACACACACACGCACACACACCTTTCCCTACCTATTTCTTATACATGGAAATGAGTCAGTACACATTAACTCAATAATGGGTGTCTCGCTATACACACAAGAAACAGGCTTCCACTATAAAATGCTGTGGAGACTCCGATGTGACAGCTTCCCTTTTTAGTGTCGATGAAAGAGTGAAAAAAAAAAAAGCCAGAAACACCTGAAAATATAACAAGAATACTGGGAAGGGCAGACACGGTGGGAAAAATGTTCGCCAGTAAACAGTATATTACAAAAAGACAAAATGTTAAATATATAGAGACGAGTAACAATTGGTTCATGACATTTAATATGAAACTGCAAATACAATTTTAATCTTAAATTCTGATCCTTCAGTCTGGGTTACTGAAGAGTCTGCAGTTCAAAACTACTTGACATCACACCATAACGACATCTATCTGCCTGGAAACTATTAACCAATTACACGGCTATTATACCATTTATAAACAACAGCTTCACAATAGTATAAACAAGGTTTATTCTTGTTGATCACAAGCTGTTTTAGGAGTAGAACACTCAATTTATCAAACTCTGACATCACAATTCCTGCTTCAAATCAGATAACAAACAACATTTAACACATGATTGAACAACTAAAAGCAACCAAGAATATACAACATCCTTCTGAAGTTAAAAGCAGACCAATAAGTAACATTATAAACTGTGAAAGCATACAAAATAGACACTACAAGGGCCCATAACATATGAAGAGATAAGAGAATTATGACTGTTTTTTCTCTATAAGAAAAACTGACAGAACTGGGGTTACTCTGCTTTATTACAAAATGCAAATTTACTGAAAGATGTCAGCTCCCCGAGTAAATGTACACAGAAGACAAGTGAAAGAAGGAAACATCATAAAAAGGATGAAGATGAACTACTTCTATACAGACCTATAGTTATTCAGAAGTTGCTACAAAACCAGGATCTGTCAGCTTTTCTAGAGACCAAAAGCACCTCAAACTATTTCCAACAGAAATGCCATTACATCCAGCATACAGCTTCCACCTCCAAGACACCCTGAAGGAATTTCAAGCAACACCCAATTTGAAAGACACAAGACAAAAGCAAGGAAAGTAGAAAGTCTTATGTTTATAAAGTCACTGTCTTGCATCTGAACAAAATTTTAAAGAAACACCACAAAAAATAGAAATACAAATTCCTACTCACTACAACCACAGCCATCTTTTTAATTTAAGTCTTTTGGGTTTCCTATATTTCTCATACCATGACACAGGAATCATGGACTACTCCATTCCCAAGTCAGAGCAACATGTCATATGTTTTATAAATTAAACTTCAATAGGCAAAATCAACATTTTTATGTGTGATTACTTGACCATTTAAACTAAAAAAAGCAAATAATGAACATTTAACTATTAAGCACTTACTTTCCGATGTGATATGTGGTGTGGTGGATGGTTTACACTCTTCCCGCCAAACAGTCAGTCAGAGCAGTACAGATCCAGGTCAGCAAGTTCGCAACCAGAGCGGAAAAGGGTAGGCAATTGCGGAAATGATGTTTATGTACCACAGACTTTTTTTTCTTGAGCCAACCACAATGGAAATGCGGGATAGATAGAGCCAAACATGAACGGCAATGCAGGAGGGCAAGCAAGCAACTATGCAGCTGAGCCGTGAATATAAAGAAGATATTTAGCGTCTCTTTTTTTTTTTTAAAGTGCAAGGTAAGCTGCTTAGGATGGAAAAGTGGTGAGGTACTCTACCCCCCCCCCCCTCCCTATCGTTCTGGTGCCTATGATGCCAAGTCTTTCCTTAAAGAAGAATGCCAAGGTTTTTTTTTTGTTTGTTTTGTTTTTTTTAATAAAAAGAAAATTAATCTCCCGACCAGCCGGTTCCAGGGGGGTGCAAGTGCACCCCTTGCACTTGCCTGCGGGTGCCCTTGCCAGCATTGTATTTGTTATGCATTTCATGCAGGCATGGAGGAAGTCTGTGTTAGGAAAATGTTTTCAAGAATTTTTGTATATTAGAAGATCTGAGCACAAAACTGTTGCAGTTTATTTCATGTACATTTTTTACAGCATGCTATCCTTAAGAAAATAAACTAATACAAATATATTTCTTAGAAAAGTGCTAATGCTCACACATATAAGTCAGCTTTGTAAGTAAAGCAAATTGTATGAGTAACTCATTGGTTCAGTCTTTCTTCAGTCAAAAATTGACAATCAGAATCATACCTCTCAACATCGTAGCACAAGCGGCGCAGTGCTGCAGCAGTAGCATTATGGCCTCACAGCAAGAGGTTCTCTGGTTCGATTCTCAGTTAGAATGCCTTCTGTTCAGAGTCTGCATGTCCTCCCTGCATTCGTGTGGCTTTTCTCTGAGTACTCCGGTTTACTCCCACATTACAAATACATGCGTCTGGAGAGTTTCTCCTAGGGCCTCCACTGAAAATTGGCTCTGTTCCAAGTCAGACTGTCCAAGTAAACAAATAATAAATAAATAAAATAAAATCTGGACAGAGCCAAAAATAAATGGAGACAAAGGCCCAGGGACAGATTTTTAAATATTGCTCTTACAAATTTAGTTACATTGCTAGAATAACAGGTTTTGCATTAAAATTCATTTTCTGAAGGATACTAAGCCTAAAACTCAGATGTCTGTAATTATTTAGTGACTTCAGTTCTTAGTTATTTGCCGGAAAAACGCAAATTTTGTGAGGAATGGATCAAAACTGTAAGGCAAGAATCTGGACGTTCTGTGAAATTCTAGACAGTTGAGAGGTATGCTATGAATGGGAAAATGGGTTATCACAGACAACAGTATGCAGCCAGTACATTATGCAGTATATTGCTTGATTACTTTGAAAGTGTACCATGGAATACATTCAAAATGATTTAACCAAAGCCACACAAATTGGTTTACTGAAAACAGATAAAAATAGTATATATTTTTTACCTAAAATAACTGATTATTGTTGTATTAATCTTCCAGGTAGTTACTTCAAACATCTCTGAGGAATATTCTCAAAAAAACATGATTCTTCGGCATGCCAAGTCGGAAAAGGATTTTAAAAGCACTATAAGAAAATCAGAACTGCAAGAATTTCTATTCAACTCCAAGTCACACTATCATGTGAAAGGTCCTGTAAATCAAGTTTATTCAGAAATAATTCTCAGCAGGATATGTACACACAAAAATAATAGCACTGCTACGTAGCTATTATCAAATTTAGACTTCATAAGTACTTGTAATCATTACATTCCTCTGTAAGGGCTCAAGTGTCTTAAAATGAATGTCTGTTGTGTCCCTTTGCTTATGAGCATCACAAGGAAAAGACATTTTACCTTTTTTGAATGTTTTTTATGGAATCAAAATGTGCCCTTGTTGGTCTGTTGTTTCAATACTGTGTTAACAGCAAATCAGTGCACCTCTGTTCTGAATAGTATAAAAACAGAAGAATGTTATAATATTTCACTCACTAAAATGACATACCTGATACCGTCTAAAAGGTGGCATCCAGTCAGATAATATAAAGAGGTCCTGGAATATCCTAAGTGCAATAAGAACCAGCAGTCTGTGAGGAAGACTTCCATTCCATGGATGGGAAACAGGCATCGTGAGCAACATTCCTCTTTTTACTTACTTAATGATACCTTTGGATCAACATCAAGGGCTACAAATGTATCTACTGTTCTTTGTGAGTATGTGGCCTTGAAGACAAAAGGTTCTTAAAATGAACACAAATTGATTTTTATGATTTAAGTACATTGGAAATCCTGCATTTACATATCAGTGGGTTTTTTCTGAACAGGAATTGAGCCCATTCAAATGAAATAATAAAAAAGGAACTGGGGCCTCAAAGAGAAGTTGTACAGGGGCGATGAAGTCACTTCAAAATGCCAGTGTATAATTAAAAGGGCTTCTCCATTCTAAGGCATTTTGGAGCACTTCTTTGATCTACAAGCATGTGTTACAAAACACATTTTGTTAAGGGGCACCCAATGACTTTATCCAAACCACATTGCCATAATGGTAAATACAAGCTGGGAAAAATGACAGGACTGGGCTCGTTTATAGGACTGAATTTGACATAGCTTATATACCTCATAATAGCTACAGATGTTTACTATTTTATGGGTTTATACACTTCAGAAAATATTTTTATATTAAATTAGTATTGGAGAAAATATTCTATATTTTATTATTGCTATAAATAAATGATAGAAATGACACTGCAATTTTGATATGAAGATGCACATGTGTTTGTAGTATGTTTAAAACAACGTACTCTTTAATTCCCTGGTACATGAACACACTGAAAGTACTACATTGTGAGTTCATTTAATTGTCGGCAATGTTGTTTATAATTGTTAAGTAGCACTGCGGCACATTCATTTGTTTCATTATGTTCTACTTTATGTTTGTTGACTTACCTAGAACTAGCAAGACTTGATGTTCTCATTGCATTTATCAGAGAAACTGTGTAATGCAGAGGGTGTCCTTTCACAGGTCCCCATACGCAATGAAGTGAATAGTGACCGTGGTACAGAGTTGTGAAAATGAAGAGCTTTAACCACTGCGCTGAATTACCCACGGAGTATCCTAGCTGTTGCAAACCATAAATAAGAGAAAGAAAAGAGCAATTGGAAGGGAGCCATTGGCCATGCAAGTTAAATAAAAGTATCCCGCCTTGACAGACTAACTGAAAAACCGAGCGCATATAGTGGTACAACTGAAGAACAAGAAGCATTGTAACATTTTCTGTCGGTAATGTGAACTGCCATGCAGTGTATGGCATCATACCAGTCACTCATAACCGTCTTAAATAATTATAAAGTGAAATAATATATTTATAACAGATGACTTTTTTATAAGAAGATCAAATCAGTGTTATTGTAGAATGAAGAACTGTGCTCAGGTTTAGAAACTACATTTGATTTAGTCACATTTCATCCATTGTATTTTAGAAAAAAATGTTTCTTTTCCACTTTACAATGCAGTGTAAAAAGGAAGATATTTAAGTTCTGTGATGAACCAGGAATTTGCATTTGTTCCACTGACAGAACAATAAGACAATTATATAATTTAAGAAAGGTGTGGAAAATTTATATCCCCAATCATAAAAGAATACTTTTAATCCTGTGACAGATAGCATATGGCTATGGCAAGAGACTGTAGTTTCTTTATTGTGGGTCAGCACAGCAAGATACATTACTTTTGTTTGCTTAGTTTTCCTTGAGTATGTTCAAAGCAAATATATTCTGCCTAATTTAAACATGGAACAGTCTACAATACTATGTCTATGACTGTATTATCTGTAGACATGGATGAATAATTTGTCACTGTTATCTACATTGTTAACTTTTCATTTTGCTACTAAACAATCAAGTTACTTCAGAAGAGAATCCTGAGAGTCAGCCTTCTTACTGCACAGCACTGAGAAAAATTATTATCCTGGGTAAATAACACCAGGCTATCGCCACTGTTATCATTCTGGGTAAATAACACCAGGCTATCGCCACTGTTATCATCCTGGGTAAATAACACCAGGCTATCGCCACTGTTATCATCCTGGGTAAATAACACCAGGCTATCGCCACTGTTATCATCCTGGGTAAATAACACCAGGCTATCGCCACTGTTATCATCCTGGGTAAATAACACCAGGCTATCGCCACTGTTATCATCCTGGGTAAATAACACCAGGCTATCGCCACTGTTATCATCCTGGGTAAATAACACCAGGCTATCGCCACTGTTATCATCCTGGGTAAATAACACCAGGCTATTGCCACTGTTATCATCCTGGGTAAATAACACCAGGCTATCGCCACTGTTATCATCCTGGGTAAATAACACCAGGCTATCGCCACTGTTATCATCCTGGGTAAATAACACCAGGCTATCGCCACTGTTATCATCCTGGGTAAATAACACCAGGCTATCGCCACTGTTATCATCCTGGGTAAATAACACCAGGCTATCGCCACTGTTATCATCCTGGGTAAATAACACCAGGCTATCGCCACTGTTATCATCCTGGGTAAATAACGCCAGGCTATCACCACTGTTATTATTCTGGGTAAATAACACCAGGCTATCGCCACTGTTATCATCCTGGGTAAATAACACCAGGCTATCGCCACTGTTATCATCCTGGGTAAATAACGCCAGGCTATCGCCACTGTTATCATCCTGGGTAAATAACACCAGGCTATCGCCACTGTTATCATCCTGGGTAAATAACACCAGGCTATTGCCACTGTTATCATCCTGGGTAAATAACACCAGGCTATTGCCACTGTTATCATCCTGGGTAAATAACACCAGGCTATCGCCACTGTTATCATCCTGGGTAAATAACACCAGGCTATCGCCACTGTTTTTATTTTCTTTCAGAAATTTAATTTTATACCATTGTTTCCTAATGTGCCAAGTATATTTTATTTCTACTAATTGAATGACCACGTAATACTTGCACAGTTCTCTAGGCAGCTGCAACGCTATGTCTGCTTTGAAATCATTCTGTGCAGATGATGCCAGTATGTTCATCTGTTACACTGTTTCATCTATATACTATTTTATTTAACAACACATTCACGTTAATAATTGTTATAAATTGGAGTTATTACATCATTTGAAATTTCAGTGAACCAGTCCACTTTTATTATATGTGTGTACTGCTCCATTTATGAAATGTCACCACATAGCCCTCTTGGCCTATGCAGAACATCTCAAATCAGGCTTTGTTTTAAGAATATGATGATAGAATACATGCTGTAAGAGCATCTGCACTTTTTTTTCCCTTTTTCCTCCTTCTCTGCAGTATTGAGATCATCTACCTGGGTCTACTATGAATAATCATGTTTCTTTTACTTGACAAATTATTACTCAATTCCAAAATATTTAAAATCTTGAAAGGTTAAAAGGGACACTCCAATGGTTGCAAAAATACAAAAAAAAATTCTTATTGTGGCGGTAAGGCTATATTCGATATTCTGAATGTCGACAAACTGGATAGCATCAAATGGTATATCTCCCCATCTAACCCACTCGCTTTGTCTAACTGAATCCTCTAACTGTTTCTCAGGCATCTGGGTCACAGACATGACAGGACATTCTGTGCCACAGAGATAGATATGCCATGTGGCACTGGTTTCAAAAAAAAAAAAAATAGATAAAAGAAGCATTATTTTAAATGCCTTCTTGCACCATGGTAACATCACATTTGGCTGAATCATGATACATTGATTTCAAATGGCTAATTTCAGTTACTCAGCAGTATGTTTAGCTGGAACAGCTTCAATCAGCTGTACTACAACTATACTAACATATGCATAAAAGGTAGAAATATATAAATAATTTTAAATACTTGCACCCCATCAATGTTGGGGCTCTGTTCTCACAACCCCATACTATACGTATGCTACTTCACTGTTATACTAACTTGTAGATATGGGCACATTTAGTTTTACTGACATCTGAGTTAGTATGTATTGTATGTAGAGGTATGTGCATGCACTCTCCATATTGGAAGTGGTGCTGGGATATAATCTCCTTCTGAAACAATTTTTCTTTATATATATTAATATGTTTCTTCAAGTGCCTTGTAGATTATGTGCAGCTATGGTACACTCAACTAATGTTTCAACCAAGAAGGCAGTAAACTAAATGAGGTTTCATCCATTTGAACTCGTTGTACTATAATGTACCCAAATGTGAAATGTGATTTTAGCAAATAACATGGCCAATGAAGACTTAAGTAGTGAAATAACACACAACTTTAAAACACTGTGAAAATAAGTATATGAATTTTGACCAGAAAGGTAAATCGCTTAAATAATATGCAGTGAAAAAAAATTTGGCACCCTAGGAACAAGCTGTAATGCTGTTCTTCCTCTTACAGTCATAATAATGAACTTAACAAGAAAATGATCACTGTTTACATCTTATTATTGACCATGTAAAGATGTGAAATGACTTCCAGAGCGTGATGTCAACAGTCAAGAAAACAAGCCAAATAGTCTGTAATTGTTGTAATAAGTATCTTAAAGCACTGTCTGGTATGGAGATGACTGTTTTCCAAGGATAAAATAATGTAATCACTTTATGTACTTTTTACTCGTGTTATTTGATCCTGTAAGACTTTTTGCAATTCTATTTTTGAGGCTAGTTTAGTGGTTTTAAATTGACCAGCCCATGAAATCTAATAGACAAGGGTATATATCAGCAATACTTCATCCCATGAGTTCATGAAGTAGTACTTGATGGCTAAATTTAGTATTATTTAATAACCAGAGAGATATATAAATTCTTAATATGGAAATTTTGTGTTTCCCCATTTAAATGTAACATTTTGCCACACGTTTAACAGTACCTGTGATGGGAGTCAGATATGACAATCAAAAACTGACAGAAAAAATATGCATTGCAAAGTTTCAGTGTAAAATATCCTCTTTGACATTGTGCATCTAATGACTGAAAAAATCATTCTTATGGTACTGGATATACAAGTGTTTTTCTGTTGAATAGTTACTTTTAAAATATTGAGCATTTCAAATGGTAAAAAATAATGCTAAAATATTTAAAAATAATCAGCTGATGTGGCCCTTGCTATAAGCCATCATATAATGCTTTAGCTTCCTTATCTGTAGTCCTTCGTTGCTTGCTACTGTTCTTGTATGATGGCCTCTTCCAAAAAAAAAAAAAATTGACAATGGCAGCTAATGTGGTTGACAAAAGGGGGAGCAACTAAGGAAGATAATAGCCCAAAATGTTACTCTTACTACAGCTTTGAAGAAAATAAATGAGGTTTGCACTTTCATGAAAAATGTTTATTGCATTCTGTGAGACTGTCAGAAATCTGAAATCATGTTTAAATGATACTAATGTCTATGTATCCCGAACATGTACATTTAAAATTTTGGAACGTTTATGTTGAATTTTCATAATGACTTGTTGAGTACATGAATTTGTTCTAATATTCATGGTGTCAATAAATACATGAATAAATGCTCTGTCATTTAATCTTTGATTGTTATGTCACATATTCATTGACTGCCACCATTTTTATTAAAAGCGTAGCAAACACTTTATTGAGAATTAGAAGTTCAGTTTTCTTCAATATTTGCTGCTGATAGCTAAATACAACAAAGAAAAGTGAACAATTAGCAATTTAAAGTCAGCAAACGTGTAATTTCTTATTCTTCATTGTGTGATGAGACCCTTAGTCATACATTGTTTGTACTAATGTTTGCTTAACAAAAAAATCTCATTTGCAAGGGATATGGTATGCCAATCACAGAAACAAGTAACTAAATTAATGGCTTTCTGTTCAGCACGTTTAGTTACAAGCTGAAAGCTTTCTCAGTTCATAGAAGTTTGAAAATGTTTAATTACTGTGAGGAAAGCTTTCACCAAATGAGTGCAGATAAATGTATACTTAGATCTTTAACTGCATATTTATGCTGAATAAGGGGAAGAACCCAGAAAAACAGGTAAACTTTTCTGCCATGATTTCTGTCATGATGTATATGTCAAAGAAAGCAAAGACTGAGTCATGGTGTCTAAAATATGACTAGTTAGGATGGGTATGTTAGACGAAAGATCCCCTCATAGGTTCATAGGTTCATCGGTGTGTACTTGGCTAATGGCCCTGGGGCAAGCCTAGCCATAGGATTACCCTGGCATCATGCCACCCGACCTTAGTTCCCAGTGCCTCTGTCGAGTAGAGCCACTGGAGTTATCTCTGGGGTGAATTTTCTATTTCCCATCCACTCATCAAGGTTTCATTTGAAGAGGGTCAGCAAGGTGCTCTGCTTGACATGTATGGGAAGTCTATTCCATGTATAAGAAGATAATGTTAAGTGTCTAATATAGGAAGTAAAGTCTGAGAACCAGTAAGGAGGAGTTCAAATGTAAACCTCTTGCATATGTATTTTGGGATGAAGAGATCATGAAGGGAGGACTGAAAAGGTGTGCAAAAACAAAAGCTGAAAATAGTTCTATAACATGGTATGTTCTCTATCTCAAGGAACGCTGTGGAGATCCTGAAAGTAGAATAAATAAAAGTATGACTTTGGAGGACTGCGGGTCCAAAATGAGAGGAATGCTGACATCCTTATGATGTGGTTCAGAGTCGCAGGCAGAAAAAGAATAACCAAAAATGATAGTGGTGGTTAAGTGAATTTCTAAGAGAATGAATGCATAAGTTAGTGATGGTCTATACATTTGGCCTAACAATTTTTTTTATTCCCTGCTCAGATACTTTCCCAGTGTTTCTACTATTAGTGCCTTATTGACTCTCTTTTTACTTCCAGGGTGTGAAAGCCAGCATTAAGAAACTGGGAATGAGAGTCATCTTTCACAGTCTTTTCCATCCGGGGGCCTGATTGGCACATTTGTTCTCCCGGGGGGGTGATAATCAGGCAAAATGTGCAGGCTGGAGTAGCGATCCTGTGAGGCCCACATCTCACTCCTTCTAGCCTGCACCTATAGGTGGGCTGTGATCTCTACCATGGCTGATCAACTACCCTCCATTAGGTGATGCCAATGAAGTGGGTCAGGCCTCCTCTCACACTTCCATCCATGATGGAGAAGCTGGCATCAGCTACTCTGTCCCATCCCCTGCCAGCATCCATGCCACTAATCAAACCCAGGTCACCTGCATCATAGTCCATGCTTCGTCCCTTCATGCCCCGAGTGCTGGACATTAGGATGATAGTTAATTTGTTGACAATAAGATGTAGAAAGATGGAAAGAGATGATAGAGCAGGAAATATGGAAACGTACAAAAAGAAAACAAAAATGCAGAAAAAGAGGATGAAGGCAGTAGAAACAGTGAACTACTGGAGAATGGTTTACAGATGGAAGATGAGTGATGGATATGTGTGTGTTTCAAAAGACCATCTGAAGATCCTTATTAATGAATTACACTCAGACCTGGATGAAGATGAAGGTCGGTAGAAGAGATCAGGCTGGAAAATAAGTAGTACCATAAATACATAGATGAAAAATGGTGCCAGAAACAGTATGTAGTACTGATGCATGAATATGACATAACTGAACCAAGGGTGAAGTAGTGGTTCTTAATAAGTACTTACCCTCAGTCATCATAAAGAATAAGGAAGGACACCATGCTGGTAGGATAATGACTGTGGTGACAGTAGGACTCCTAGGCATTCCTAGTATAAGACAGAAGTGGATCAATGTAGAAGACCTGTTTGAACACTATTGAAAAAGTCAGTACAAGTGATGGCAAACACAGAAGTCTGGCTGTTCAGTTTACAAGGAGGTATCAAAACTGCACATAAATAAGCATTTTATATGGCATTTAGCAAAGATGTAGCACTTGCTTTCAATCAGATTATAAGTCATTAAGTCATTCAGGCATCAAGATTGAATTGCTTTAATAATCAGTTTAGACAGAAATTTATTACACATGTCCATTACATTTAAAATCAGAAGAAGCAAAGGAGCATTGTATCTCAGTAGAGCAAAGCTCTGGTGAGACCAACCCTATTAGCAGTCAGGCAGTAGCCATTCAGGTGACTCCTCTCTTTAATCATTCTTGACAATCTAATTTTTTTTTCAGTAAGTACTGCTTGATTTGCTTCTAACTTCAGAATATCTGCCTAAACACTTTATCCATAAATTATCAGGCTCTACTTATTAGTTTCCCCTCAAATGTTTGGCAGTGCCCTGTATGAGTTGACATTTTTCCTGTAAAAGCACAATTGAAATTTCACTAGTACCTAGTTACACGCAGGACAACTAGTTTGTAGTGACAAGCACTGCCCTGAGAGTTGCAAACTGGATACTCCTGACATTACTTTATATTCTCACTCCAACTGTCTAATCAATAAAAAAGGTCTGTTGCCATGGATATGACCCTTCCCACTATCTCCGTAACCAGCTTATTAGATATGGGTATTCTGAGTCAATGAAGAAATTGCCTCATGTTTACTGATAACCAGCTAATTCTCAAACAAACTGATATGGTATGTGAGAGATGTATTTGCACAATGTCACTGGAGGCAAAGGTCTTACATAAAAGCACTCCTAATATCAATAAGGTTGTCAGTAGTACACATGCTGCACCCATCACGCATAATTCAAAGCAAACACATAGACCCACATATGCTGAGGTACTTAAATGTAACCTTGCTAAACCCCAAAGACTTCTAAGACAAAGTACACACAACAAACATCCTCAACAACCCCAAATGCACTCTTTCAAAACAATACTCAAATCAACACATACAGCCACATCTCATGGAGCCTCTACTTCTAAGCCCATAAGGCAAGCCACCACAGAATCCAACATTCTACCCATCGGAGACTCCATTGTAAGACACACTGAAGTCTATCACCCAAGACTGTGTATGGAGAAAGTCACAGTCAGTTGCTTATCAGGGGCCAAGATCCACCAAATAGACCATGCACTAAAGTCATTGTACCACAAGTACCAGTATGACTCAGTCATAGTCCATTTATGTGTAAATGACCTGAGATGTACCTCCCTAGAATATATGAAGAGAGGGGTCTACTTTGGAAGCTCAAAGTTTCAAAACTTCGAACTTCATATAGTGAAGACCATAAGAGTGAAGCTTTGAAACTCTGAACAGTTTAAATGGGGATCGCCATACAGCATGGAACGGGAAGTTTTCCATTCTCTTCACCGTAGTGCGATCTCGGAGTTGGTATATTTAATTAACAGGGGGCGTGGGGGTGCAGGGGAGCTTGCCCCTGCATAAACATAAAAAAATAAAACTTGTTTTTATTTTTTTTTTCATTGAAGTTTTGAATTTTCAAAACTTTGATGTTATAGTCTCAACAATATGAAGTTTGAAGTTTTGAAAGTTTGAGCTTCCAAAGTAGATCTGAAGAGAGATATCATAGAGCTCTCAGAATGTGTTTCCCAGGTTTATATGAGCCTAGCATTGAGCATTTTACCTTCTCCAAGAATGATGCCACAATATAAACAAAGATGATTGACTTTAATAATTGCCTTAGTTTCTGGTGTCATTCCAAGGGGGTGTAATATTTGTCAGCATGAAAGGAGATGGTCAACAGACCACGCTGCTTTACCAGGGATGGCCTGCACCTCTCCCCTCTAGGTTTTTGAATATTAGCTAAAATATTGGTCTCCCCCATAGTGCCTTTTTTAGGAAATGCCAAACTGAAAGTACTTCCAACATAGCAAATCAAAACCAAGAAAATCTAAAGGTATTACTGCTCAATGCTAGGAGCCTAAACAAAAAACTCCACTCCCTGGAATCTGTCTTCACACTAGAGAATGCTAGTATCTGTGTGGATACTCAGACATGGTTTAAAGCCACAGACAGCACACCGACAGTGCAAGGTTATAATGCCTTCCATACATTTAGACCAGCTACTACGCAGACAGGGACTAAAGGTGGAGGTGTCTTGATTTACATCAAAAGTAAATATACCTCAAGGCTGGACAAACAGGCCAATGCACTTGAGCTTCTCCACATTCAAATCACCATAGGCAAAATCCAATACCATTTCCTTGCAAGAAATAGGTCCCCCTCTATGACTCAGGAAACCCCTAAAATGCATTAAACTTATTGGAAACACTCATCATCCAACCCAATACCATATTCATGGGTGACTTTAATTACCCCACTGGTGACTGTGAATCATGTACAGCACCAAATGTACAGGCACAGAGGTTCCTGGATTTTGTAAACACAAACTCCCTGGGCCAGATTGTCAGTACACCAACAAGGGGTGCAACAGTACTGGATCTGGTCCTCACTAGTATGAGAGAGTGCTGCACATTCCCTATTGTTAATATCTTCTTTGGTAAGGTTAAACCACAAAATGTTCTCCTTTGAAGTAAAAATAAAACCTGGAACCGCAGCTAACCCTGGAATATTCAGGAACTACACTAAGGCTAACTTCCCACTATTTCAAGCCCCCATAAACCCTGTGAACACTTCTGCCTATGCAGAGCTGTTCACAGAAACCCTATACAAACATGTTAATAGCTGCATCGAGGCAACTATACTCACCAGGAAGAAGTACAGAACGAACTCATAAAACAAGCCACCCTGGTAGAATCACAATATCAATCAGCTGTATAACAGGAGGAAGACAATCATGGCAAAAATTAGGAGGTGCAGCACCCCGCAGGATAAAAGCACTCTCATCAAACTAAACAAAAAACTTAGAGGACAAGTAAGTCCACCAAAGCCAAATCTGAGGTAAATTTGGCCTCCCAGGCAAAGGACAACCACAAGACATTCTTTAGCTATGTCCACAACCTCAAAGGCAATACATAATTGTGTGCAGAGCTCATTGTAAATAGAGCCACCTATACTGAGCCAGATGAGCAAATACAGGCAAAGGCATCCAGGTATGGAACATTTCACAATACAAAAAACAAGATCACAAAGAGGGAATGTAGAACAGAAGATTAGCAAAGTAAACATTAAAAAATATAATTAAAGTTATGAAATACCTGTGAAGTGAAGTATTTAGTGTGGAAAGTCTAGCACAGGTTATATCACAGCATGATGGAACAATGAGTTCCCCAACTAAGAAGAAACAGAAGGTGCAGGAGGCATCTGAAGAAGAAATATGGACACGGGAAAAATAAAAAAATTAATATGGTGTCATATTTATGCAAAGGTGAAAGCAAAACTAATCAATACAAAAGGAGCAGCACCAGAGATATTTAAAGAGAAATACAGGCAAAGGATCCAGATATGGAAAACTTTACATACAAAAAATAAGAAAAGAAAGAGAAAAACTAGAAAACAGGACTAGTAATGGGGAAGTTAAAGAAATACAAAGTGACGTTATGGATTACCTGTGAAGTAAAGGGTTTAGTGTAGACAATCTAACTTTGAGAACATCACAGCAGGATAGAGCAATGGATACCCAAATTAAGGGTCCAGGGAAGTAAATATTGTGGGAAGAAATAGCCAGGGAATTGTTATGGCTAGGCTTGTATAGGCCCTGGGGCCGATAGCCTAGTACCAACCTATGAACCTATAAGAAGAAACCAGTAGAGTGAAAAATATCTGATCAATTGCCATATGAAGATACTTTGAAGCCTTCCAGAGGAAACCAGTACAAAAGTTCAGTTGGAGTTGCACAGCAAGGGAAAAACAGGAAATTGTGCTGCGGAGTGATAGGCCAGTGATTTCCCATATGAAAGAGCAACGGATGACACAGGATGAAACTGAAGAGAATATGGGACAGGGAAACGCGGAGGAACTTTCTATAGATTACCCACAGAAAATGGAGAACAAAGAAAGATCCCTCAGTTTAGAAGAAAATGGTCTAAGAGAAGAGTTGCTTGATTTAATAAAGATGGACAGACATATTACGATCAATGAAAGAAATAGACTATAGAATGTCAATAAAACCCAAAAAGATAAAAGTCTGATAAAACAAATGAACACAGTAATTAGGGCTGTTCATAGAGATTCATGCAATATAACAGAAGTAAATAGGATATATTACTGTGCAACTAAATGAATAACAGATACAGTCTTACCACAAAAACACAGGACCATAAGGGAAAGGGAGGTGAGAAATCAAATGCCATCATGGAAGTACTGAATAGAGAAAACTATAAAGCAATTAAGATAAGAGGTGTCACTGTTAGAAGAGTATAGAAGAGGGAGCAGATCAACAAAAATACTCAAAAAGATAGATGAGATAAAAGCAATGCATAGTATAAGAAAAGATCAGGATTTATCGGGCACTATCACAAATAAACTGAAAATTTCAGCACAGGCGGAAAAAAATAGATAAAGATAAAGGAAAAGTACAAAATAAGCAATTTATTGATGACTCAAAAAAGTTTTATAGAGAACTGGGAAACAAGGCAAATGGAACTGAAACACCACCACAAAAAGAAGAAATAGATACATTTCAGAGACATATCTATGAAGATCCTGTGGAACATAAAGATGCTAAATGGATAGAAAAAGTAAAAGAAAGAATAAGACGTTCAAATGTACAGGATATGAAATGGGATGAAGTAATGAACAAACAGAATGAAACAAAATTAAGAATAGCCCTTACTGGAAACCCCACGCCCTTAGATGAGTACCTACTTTCTAACATCTTGACATGAAGATTTAGCCATGAGTAAGAATTATTTATACATGCACCTTGAACAGAACCAGCCTGGTTAGCAACAGGAAAAACAGTGCTCCTACTTAAGACTGAACCTGCAAGCTATCCTAAAAACTATGGACCACTAACCTGCCTTCCGACGATGTATAAACTATACACTGGAATTGATGCCGACTGAGATTATAGTCATTTAGAAGACAACTCAATCATGACAACTGAACAAAAGGGTAACAAAAGAAATTCATATGGAACAAAGGGTCATTTGCTAAATAAAGTCATAATGGAGATCTGTAAAAAGGAGGAGAATCTAAGTCTGGCATGGATAGACAGCAAAAAAAAATTGACAGTATCCCACACTCCGGGATTACAAATTTAGAAGATACACCCTACCCTGATTGTTTACATTACATGAAACAGTGGCAAATCACTTTGCAGTTAAGCCATGATAAACAAATTATTATTCTGTATATAAAATTTCAAACGGGGGGTATTCCAGGGAGACTGTCTGTCACCATTGCTATTTTATCCTGCCCTTAACCCATTAAGCTGTCTGCTTAACAGATTAGGTCATGGCTAAAATGTGGCTCCCAGAAAACAACAAAGTATAAAGACTTCTCATCTTCTCTTTGTTGATGATTTAAAACTGTATAGTTCATCAGATGAGGGCCTTAAAGCACAAGTGAAAGTGGTCAAAACTTTTTCAGATGATATAAGAATGCCATTTGGTCTTGATAAATGTGCAAAAGCAACCTTCAAAGCAGGAAAACTGCAGCACCAAGAAAACATCAGTTTGGGACAGGAATGTGATATAAAAGAACTTGCGCAAGAGGTAGTATATAAATATTTGAGAAGTGATGAAGGATCAACAATAAAACATGAACAAATGTGAATAAAATTAAGTAAGGAATATTTTAGAAGATTAAAATTAATACTGAAAACAGCGTTGACATCTAGCAACAAAGTCAAAGCTATAAACCAATTTTCTCTTCCTGTCCTAACTTACAGTTTTGGAGTGGTTGACTGGCCCCAAAAGGTTCTGGATCAGTTGGACAAGAAAACAAGAAGGATGCTTCATGCTCATCAAATGATTTAAAAATCAGTGTATACCAAGACTATATATTCCCCGTTCTGAAGGCGGTATGAGCCTCCTCGAAACTGATTACATGTATAGATCTGCAATCATGGGACTGCATACATATCTGCTGACATCACAAGATCCAAATGTATTGAAAGTTTTGAAACATGAGGAAAATAAGTCTAAAGCGACTTCACTGCTTACTTTAGCGGAAGCATATTGGTACCAAGTGGGAATGGATATCAAATCAGAAGTAGATAAAAATCAGGCATCAACTGAATGTGCCAAAAACAAAAGAAAGAATATAAGGTGAAGGATCAGATGAGAAGGCAAGAAATGTGGAAAATGCATAAAGATAGTTGCAAGCAGAGAAAACTCTTAGAACAACCTCATGTTGATCAGGACTGAACACAGGAATAGTTAAGGAGAGGTGAATTTAAACTAAAATACAGACGGTTAATATTGGCAGAACAAGATACTGGACTACATACACATTGATTTACAAACTCCATTGAACATGTGGGCGAAACAGACAAATGTAGGTTTTGTAAAACAGAATTAGAAACAGTAACATCTTTTTGCTGGTTGTGATATACTAATGGTAAAAGGACTATATACTGAAAGGCATAATAATGTGGCAAGGCTGTTGCACTGGAGATTGTGTAAACATTATAATAATGAAGTAGCTGAAAAACACTGAAAATATGAGCCTCAAAGTATTATAGAAAATCATGAACTTTATATCACATGGGATAACCCATTATTGACAGTTCAAAAAATAGATGCGAGAAAACCACATATAGTAGTTCATGAGAAAAAGACAAAACTTTCATTGATCATTGAAATTGCTATACCCAGTGACTACAGTGCCTTACATACAGAGAGACACAAAGTCATAAAATATCAGGATTTGCAAGCAGAAATGAGAGCAATGCTTAAGAAGGATACTCAGATGGTTCCAATAGTAGTAGGAGTAATGGGTCTTATAAAAAAGAATTTATAGCCATACTTAGGTATGTTACTGATACATGCAACTCCATATGAATTGCAGAAGGTGTCATTACTGTACACACTGTTGGTGTTTCAGAAAGCACTTCTGGCTAATAACAAAGACTGAAACAATACTCGTTTCATGAACTTGAATTATAGTCCAGTCCCATCATGGTATTAGAAACCCAAAACAATTGGAGAAATTAAAAAGAGAGAGAAAAGCCATCTCCAACTTTGCCCCTCTCTCCCCATCAACCTTCCCTCAGGAAATACCATCAAGTATAACTCCCCCTGCTATCACTAAGGAACAAGTTCTTAATGCTCTCTCTCTAAGGCCAAGAACTCTGCATCAATGGGGCCAGACAATATCCCAGGATGCCTTCTAAACAGCATGAAACATGACCTATCAGGGCCTCTGGAATTGCTATTTAACTGTAGCCTCCAAACAGGCTTCATGCCTCATGAATAGAGAAAGGAAATAGTCATCCCTCTGCACAAAGGTGGGCCATCTACAGACCCTGGAAACTATAGACCCATACATCTCACTAGTCTCATATACAAAGCCATGGAAGAATTATCATGGAAATGATCAATAGTGATAGAGGAAACCTCCCGACACTGAACCCAACCCAATTTGGTTTCATCAGGGGCAGTTCATGCCTACTGAATGTGGTGGACTTCTTTGAGAAGGTCACCAAAGCAATGGATGAGGGCAGAATGGTTCACACTGCCTACCTTGTTGACAAACTTAAGAGGATGGGTACAAACCCTTATGACTCCTGCTGGATAGCCAGTTGGCTCACTGACAGGACCTCTGAAAGTTAGAATTATGGAGTCCACCTCTACAAAGAGGTCAGTCACAAGTGGAGTCCCTCAGGGATCAGTCCTGAGACTGCTCCTTTTTGGCATTTACTTATCTGAAGTGAAGGCCAATGTCAATGACCTCTGACTGACTAAACGTACAGATGATTGCAAATTAGAAGCTGTCATTGACTCACCCACTGACACAAATGTTTACCAGGAAGGGCTGACACTGACAAACAACTTGTGCCAGAGCCATGGACTAAAACTAAATACCAAGAAATGTATAACAGTATCCTCTGGGAAGTCATCCACCCCTGGTAACTATGATCTTGACAACACACCCATAAGAGTTTGCCCAGTAGTCAGGGACTTGGGAAACACATAGACAGTAATCTAACCTTTGACCATCATGTGTCTATGGTAATGAAGAAATTATTCTATGTTCTGCAACTTCTAAACAAAAGTATGGCATCTACGTCCAATTAAGTCATTGTTCTACTGTATTCAGCATTAATCAGGCCTATCATTGAGTATAATGCCCCCTTTGTTATGTACCTAACTAGGCATATCTAACAACTGAAACATCCAGTGGTTCCTCACTAAAAGAATACAGGACATAAATCACATGTCCTATGTAGACCGTCTCAAGGCCCTATCTATGTATTCTGTCTTCCATAGGGTGTTGTGGGGATATCTATGCCTAGCATACAAAGCACTGTCAGACCCCACTTTGATAGACCTCCTGCATATCTGCAAAACAAACAGCACCAGAATTACCCATTCTAAAGACTTAAACCTTGCCTATGATATAGATAGGACCTGCTGGAGACACAGGTATGGATCCCAGAGATTACCCCGTCTCTAGAACAGATTTCCCATCCATGTGAAGCGGAGTTCCTATCTAACCCAATTCAAATGTAACTTAGACAATTGATTGGGGAACAGGAAACTCATCCCTGGTGTGGTACCTATGTCTCTAATGGGCACAGGTAACCTGTAAATGGTTCATCTGGCAAACCTCTGCTTACACTTATCAAGGGTATCAAAACTTATCAGAGATTTGGGATGCATGGCTAGGCTTAAAAAGGCCATTGTGATCATTAGCCTAGTAAACACCTATGACCCTATGAACCTATTAACAGTACCATAAGAAAAATAAACTTGTGTAGGATTGAGTCATTGCCATGTTTTCCATTTTGATTCATTGTTTGTTTGCTTTCTTAACTTTTTCTTCTGTCATATCTGTCAATGTAAACTACCTGTGAAATTATAGGCATTTTATTAAGGCAAGCAAATGGTTACAACTTTCAGAACTAAGTATCTAGCATTCCACTAAGTACAACTTGTGGTTTAAAACTACTTTGTTAGTCTGTGGGGTCCTGTAAATCATGACTGTACAAAAATACCTATTAACTAGTTTAAGTATTTGTAGAACTGTCCATAGCATTCTGTAATGCATTTATATCTCTAGTCTGTTTGCCCCAACAAGCTTTTACCAGGCAAGGAAATACCTAGGTAGCCACATAACAATGATATTACACTATGTGTCAAAAAATTGGCAGTTTGTTTGGGGTTGAGGGACTCCAGTTGTGGAGATAAACAAGGGACTCATACAACAACAGTTTCATGCTACCTAAATATGATGCCAAAATTTTTGTTTTGTAGCAGTTGACTATAGACCTCTCTTCAAAATACAGCAACAATATCTACCATATGTTTTCTTAACTCCTTCCTTCCAATGGAACTCAGGAAGTAACTTCCAATGGGTGGAGCCTCACCTTTTGACAGAATCAAATTATGTCCTCACATTTCAAACAGATGTCTATCTCTGGAACCATAGGGGTTATGAAAGAAGTATAACTGGCAAACTCTTGAGCACAAACAGTTTTTATAGTGGTAGTATTCTTTAGGTTCTAGGTCTTAAACCAAATTTTATATGTCACAGTAAACACAGCAACTATTACATTTGTAATATTTTGTAAACAACTTACAATGTCTCAGCAACCACTCAAGTTGCCCACATACTGTCAGCAGCATTTTATTCATCTAACTAAGAGCTTTCATATGAGGGTAAGGAGCTCTGTCTGTGTTACCTGGTTGCTGAGATATTTAGAAAAATGTGAAAGTTATATCTATATAAATTAATATCATAAAAACAGTTAATATCTATTTTGCTGCACTAAACAGAGGTCAAATATTAATGCAGTTGAGTTTGCTATTGTGTAAGCCTTAAGATGAAATCTTTTAAAACCATGTAGATAGCACGGTTTTGGAATTATTGAGGCAAATATGAACAAGCAATATCTGATGCCTAGAGCCATCAGTAAGATTAACTGCAGATGACCTTGAGGTGTCACTCTAACAAATAAAACATTCTTGTGAAGATATTCCCCTCCTATAATCATCTGGCTGTATAATGCAGCAGGGTCACTAGTTGACTTTCTAGATATCGTGCTGATGTCAAACTCACTGTGTGTTTCCCCACAGCATCAGCAATGTTTGACTCCATTTTCTTGTTTAGGTACATAAATGGTTTGGGGATGCATGTTTATGTGCTGGGCTTATGGAACAGAAATAAGATTCACTGTGTCTTACATAAGTAAGACCCAAGGTAAATCTCTAGACTTGGCAACCATAAACACGGTAATTTTGCAAGGAAATAACTTTGGCTTGAGCTTATTATTGTTGCTCTTATTTATATATGAAATAAAATACTTTCTTTCAGCAGCTTCATAATATAGTTAGTAACTTGCTTAATGATGTATCAGAAACCTCTGCTTTCAAAACCGCATTCCATAGGGTTTGCAGTGTAAATTATTTAAATGCTGCTAAGTAAATGTATTTTATCTGACAAGTTTCAAATGGAAACACTAATACAAGTTTACTAATCTTACATACTGTCTGTAGGTCTCAGTCTTAGAATAGCATCATTGCTTACAAAATTAATGACTTACTGAATACCTCTGTTATATTTCAAAATGCATAGTTTTTGCAGGCATGCTCCATTTATTACTACAATATGCAAATAGTGCACTGAAATACGTGGATGACCTTAATGTGTCAATGGCTCAGCAAGTAGCACATTCACCTTTGGTGCCATATGATCAAAAGTTGGAGAAAGAGAGAGAGTTTAACTGATGGAGTCTAAAACCTGCAGGAAATTCTAGGAAAGAACAAAAAGCTACAGTTTGTAGAAATGATTCCGTTGACTCAAAATAAAGTCAACAATGACCTGACTGGTAGTGAAGCTCAACACAAAAGAAGGTTTGTGGGGCTGATCAAGAAGAGAATGATGTGAAGGGGGCAGCACCTCTGTAAGACGACTAGAAACAAATGGAGGGAGGGGTAGCCAAGGTAATCAGTATACAGAGACAGGTGATGTGGGGAAAATTACTTCATATGCACAAGGAAGGAAAGTGGAAGTCCAACCCAGCATGGTATTCAAACTGAGCTTAGGGGAGAATAGATGAGTAAAAGACAAGATCAGGAGACAGACAGAGGGAAAAACAGGACAGTAGCAGGATAAAAAATAAATTCAAAGAGAATATGTAAGAGCCATTGTCCGGAGAGGAAGGACGAATGATCTAAATCTTAAAAAAGACATACATCACATCACTAGAGTAAAACTACTACTCTGAGCAATTAGAATGGTGTTGAAACACACAAAATACTAATCAAAAACGACAAAAAATGTTTTACAAAATGTTATGCAGAACCTCACTCAGAAAATAAATAATATTCACATTATCAAACTGTTTAATTCAGTATGAAAAAATCAAAATAAAAAAATGTAACTGGATAAATGGAATATTATATACTAGGATCAGTTGGATTAATATATGTGGTCATGTATAAGATAGGGTTCATACTCATACTCATACAGTGCATTTGTAGAGTGACCGTACATGAACTATCTCGTCCAGCCCACCTATTGTACAGGATAACTATAGTGTTCAACAACACTGGATGTCACTCACTCATAGTAGTTTTGGATGAAGCCCAAAAAATCCTGAAAATTTAGGAAATATGTTTGCTATTATGGCAGGTAGCTGACACCTCCACACGTAAAACTCTGCCCCCCCCCCATACCCCTACTCATTTTCAATTTTCATTTATGCTGCAGTACAAATTGCAGCGACCTTCCAAATATGTGGTCATTTAAACCACTCAATAAAATAATGTTTCTCTAATGTGGTTTACAAATGATAATCCTATTTCAGACAGATAGAACAAAGGAAATAAATACACACACATTTGCATAATGTGTATTCACATTGCATGACCATGGACCTAAAAATGAGTAATGAAAAACACTGATACATAATCATACTTCTCAACTGTCCAGATTTTCACAGAATGTCCAGATTTTTGCCTCATTTTTTGATCTGTTTCTCATAAAATTGTGGTTTTCTGACAAATCACTGGCAAATCAGAGGACTGAAGTCAGAAAATAATGTCAGGCATTTGAGTTTCAGAATTCATATCTTTCAGAAAATTCAAGCTTATGCAAAACTTGCTACTCTATCAACTTTCTAAGCTTGCAAGAGCAATATATAAAACCTATCTCTATTTATGGGCCTTTGTCCCCCTATTATTTGTGGCTCTGTCCAGATTTCTTGCTCTAAGAGGTTGAGAGGTATGTAAAGAATGGTTCTAAGTCACCATGTTGTTACAATACCCCACAAATGTTTTTATTTTTTGTGTGTAAAAAGAAGCAGATTAACTTCTATCACTCACTATTACCGTTTCTGTTTTCTATAATATTCATACCAGTATTTTTCTTATTGCATGCACTATTTGCATTAGTATGTCAGATTCTGATGTGCCTGCCTTTTATCATGTGCTCTAAATGAAAATCAAATTTTTATGAATCATAGCTGCATTTCATAACTGGCATGCAATATATGATGGTCCCACCTGTTCACACTGATGGCACACAAATCTCACCTTATTTGTATTTGATTAATAATTTGCAGAAAATATAACTTGGACTAATATTTATTTTCAGCTCTTATACATCCTTCTCTATAATTAATTTAAATAAGTGCATTAACCATGTAGATGAATTTTGTCTTTTCCTGATGTTCATTAATAAAAGCATATTCTTTAAATGAGCAAGCAGAGCACATACATCTCAGTTTAACAATTAGTCTGAATTTATTTTAACTCTTTTAATATAAATCTTTAGTATGAAAAAATAATGGTAGAAAATAAGTCTCTTTGATACAACACACAAAGTTTGGGATACCATCTAGGTCAAAAATACTGAGAGTAAAATAACATGGCCCTCGTGAGGTATATCAAGCAAAATTACATTACATCTGAAACAATAACATGAAGATTTTAATTAAAAGTTCTGCTTTATATAAAAATGGTGCAGTCCCTCAATCTTTCCTTCATAAAACTCTTTACATGCTCCTTTCTACATTCATGTTACTGACCATCTGATGTCACTTAAGATTCCTGGGTCAACTATTCTGCTATTATCACTGCCAGATGATAAGAAATGAAAATAGCAAATCATCACACTGAATTCACTGGATATCACTTTATGAAGGCTATTTCTTGAAATGGACATGTTTTCTGGGGTTCTTTTTTTCATGTCACTGCAAGCATATTCTCTGAAACAAAGTGCTCTGTGCTAAGCATAAAGAAAAATTAAAACAGTCACATGCAAGAAAAAACACAAACTTTAGGAATTGCTGAGATGTCTTCATATAGATTAATTAGCATGTATAACCTATAGTTGAAATTGCCCTATTTCAACTTTTTCAAAGTAAACTAGCAACAACCTCAAAGTAATACATGATTATATATGCTCCTAAAATATATAAGAAAGAGAAATAAGAGGGGCAGGGGGAAATGTGCAGCTAATAGAAAAAAACTTGTTTTGTGTGCAGTCAAAAATATATGAAGGCATTGATGAGTAAGAAATGGTTCACCATTTTATATATTTTATGTATCCCCTGAGTAGTAATCCGCGGTGGTGCAGCAGTAGCATTGTTGCCTCACAGCAAGAGGTTCTCCCGTTCGATTCTCGGCTGGAGTGCAGGGAGTGCCTTCTGTATGGAGTCTGCATGTCCTCCCCATGGTTGGATGGGCATTTGAAAGTCATGCGTAAATGGGCGTGTCTTCATTGAAGGTTGGACATTGAGCTGGCACCTTGGCGTTCATGAAAATCTACTGCCAATCATTAGCGAACCGGAGTTCCACTGTGGTGACCCCTAACCGGGAAAAGCCGAAAGACAAACAACAACAACAACATGTATCCCCTTAGTGTAACTTAAAACTGAATATTAAATCATTATTATCATCATCATCATCAAAGCCTTTTTTCCCATTTTCTACATGGGGTCGGGATGTTGTGCCAGCTGTCATCATCTCTTTCTATTCAGTGCCACTCTCCTGCCTTCTTCATCCCTCATGCCTGACTGTCACATGTCTTCCATTACACAGTTCATCCACCTCTTTGCTGGATGCCCTTGTTTCCTCTTGTCTTCTTCCAGTTTGTCCCAAATCTTCATCACTAGAGTGTCTTCTGCTTTTCTGCACATGTGCCCAGATCACCATAATCTGTTCTCTTTGACCTTTTCTGCAACTGGAGCTACTTTGACTTCTGCTCTTATGTCCACATTTCTTTGTCTGTCTCACAGTGTGCATCCTGCCATCCATCTCAGGCACATCATGTACATCACCTCTAGCTTCCTCAACAGCTCTGCCTTTAGTGCCCAGGTTTCTGTGCTATAACAGGACAACTGGTTGCACCACTGTTTTCTACACCTTACATTTCAGGTTCTCTGACATTCTTCTGACATATACTACATCCAACACTCTCGGCCAGTTGGCTGCAGCCCCTCTAATTCTTGCTTTGACCTCCTCATTCAGACTTCCGTTCTTCTCAACCACCCCTCCCAGATACTTGAAGCTGTTAACCTGTTCCACTATCTTCCCTTTATCTCAATTGTCAGATTCTTCTGAACTCCACCATTATCTGCCATTACAACTGTCTTATGTTAACTCAGTTTCATTCCATGTGCCTTCAGTTTTGCATTCCAGTCCCCTATACTTTGCTGAAGTTCTTGCTCCGAGTTTGCCTGAAATGCCACATTGTCTGCATACAGCAGCCTTGTTAATCTATCACCTCTGACCTGTTAAAATTGTATAAACAGCAGTGGACTTAGAGCTGAACCCTGGTGCACACCCACTCCCACTGGGAACCCCTCTGTAAGACCAAATGCTGTTTGTCCTTCAGTCATTGGGTCCTTGTACATAGCTTGCACTAACATTGCCAATGTTTTTAGGACATCGAACCAGAGAAGGACTGCCCAAATCAGCTTTTTTGAGACCTTGTCATGAGCTTTCTCTAAGTCTAGGAAGGCCCAGTTGGACTTTTTCCTCATCTTCAGCTATTCCTTAACTCCCTCTCCCATTGCAAACATCGGGTCAGTCATAGTGCATCCTGATCTGAATCCAAACTGCTCATCTCCCATCTTACTTTCTACTACTCTGCATATTCGTTTGTTAATCAACCTCTCCAGAAATTTCATGCAGTTTGACAGGAGTTTGATACCTCTGTACTGCCCATTGTTGTAAAGGTCCCCTTTGTTCTTGAACAGGGGCAGTAGTGCAGTGTGACAGGAGTTTGATACCTCTATACTGCCCACAGTTGTAAAGGTCCCCTTTATTCTTGAACAGGGGTACTAATATGCTTATTCTCTAGTCATCTGAGATATGCCTTACTCTCTACCCTGCTATGAGAACCCTGAGATATGCCTTACTCTCTACCCTGCTATGAGTACCCTGAGATATGCCTTACTCTCTACCCTGCTATGAGTACCCTGAGATATGCCTTACTCTCTACCCTGCTATGAGTACCCTGAGATATGCCTTACTCTACACTGCTATGAGTACCCTGAGATATGCCTTACTCTCTACACTACTATGAGTACCCTGAGATATGCCTTACTCTCTACCCTGCTAGCTATGAGATATGAGGTACCTGAGGACTCCTGCCACTGGTATGACTGTACCTATGAGTGCCTCTACCCTCCTACTCTCCTGTGATGAGTACCCTGAGCTCTCTACACTCACCATGAGTACCTGAGATATGATATGCCTCTCCTCCCTGCTGCTAGGTACCCTGAGATATGCCTTACTCTCTACCCTGCTATGAGTACCCTGAGATATGCCTTACTCTCTACCCTGCTATGAGTACCCTGAGATATGCCTTACTCTCTACACTGCTATGAGTACCCTGAGATATGCCTTACTCTCTACACTGCTATGAGTACCCTGAGATATGCCTTACTCTCTACACTGCTATGAGTACCCTGAGATATGCCTTACTCTACACTGCTATGAGTACCCTGAGATATGCCTTACTCTCTACACTGCTATGAGTACCCTGAGATATGCCTTACTCTCTACACTGCTATGAGTACCCTGAGATATGCCTTACTCTCTTCCCTGCTATGAGTACCCTGAGATATGCCTTGCTCTCTACCCTGCTATGAGTACCCTGAGATATGCCTTACTCTCTACCCTGCTATGAGTACCCTGAGATATGCCTTACTCTCTACCCTGCTATGAGTACCCTGAGATATGCCTTACTCTCTAACCTACTATGAGTACCCTGAGATATGCCTTACTCTCTGCACTGCTATGAGTACCCTGAGCTATGCATTTCTCTCTACCCTGCTACAAGTACTCTGAGATATGCCTTACTTTTTACACTGCTATGAGTACCCCTCACCCAGCATCTTTATCATATCTGCTGTGACCTCATCTAAGCCTGCTGCTTTCCCTGAGTTAATTTTCCTTAGTGCTGTTCTTACTTCTTCCATAGTGGGCTCTGTGATGCCCTCACTCTCGCCAGTAATCAAGGAGCCTGAATCCTCACCACTGGCACTGGAGAGAGACATTCACTTAAAATAAAAATGGATACACCCAGTATTTCTAGATGCAGCTCTCTGCATCAAGCACAATTTCCCTTAAGAGCACACAGAGAACACACTCAGTCCAGCGTCTATATTTCTCTATCTGTCTTCCTCCAGGTCCCCAGTAAGACTCCCCACTGGTACAGCTATAAAGGTGAGACCTCAGACGAGTGTCCAATCCAAGTTCTCCAGCACCCCCTCTGTGAAACCAATGCTTCGTGTCCCTGCTCCAAACAGCTGACACACACACTCTGAGATTTGATTTTCACACACACACACACACACACACACACACACACACACACACACACACACACACACACAAACCTGGGAAAGGCTGGCTCAGATTTATTTATTTATTTTACATTTGTTTACAAGGGAGGTCTGACTGGACAGAGCCGTCCATTTTCAGTGGAGGCCGGGGAAAAAAGCTCCAGAACAATTGATAAAATACTATACATAAGACATTTACATGAACATTGTGGTTTACACATTCACTTATAAAAATATAGCAGATAATAACATATGATTGCATAAGATATTTACATAAGCATAGAGGTTTAGACATACAATTAAAAGTATAGCAGGTAGTAACATATAACGGTTGTTCATACAGTATGTTTAGTAGAGATAATCTTAAAGATGTACTGAAGATAAGACAAGAAAGGAAAAACTAAAAAAGGAGGAGAATATAGACAAGTTCATGTGAGGTGCACTGACATTTTAAGGCAAAGCTTTTCAACTTAGTCTATGGGAGAGTTAGTGGCAGTGGTAGCTGGTGACTTCAAATTAAAGGGGGGGCTGCAGGAGACAGTTGAATGGGTGGGGCCAATGGGAAGGGGTGTGGCCAACTAGAAAGGGGTGGGGCTATGCTCAAAACCACAAAAAATGGGACATTAATTAAGTAAGCTACCCTGGGTGCCAAACTCTCATTATGAGAGTCCAGTCAAGACAAAATTAAGTGGAGAAGAAAAAAAATTAAATGAATTGGCTACATGACAGCTTACTTAATATCTAGATGGAAACAAAAAGGTTTTGAAGCATGAACAAATAAATTACTTTTTAAATACATTACTGGAATGCCAGTCAAAATCAAGTATAAAAAAACAAGCAGCACTCAGCTTAAACCACTTCTCCTTGCACTGCAGTTCTAATTATAATTTATATTCAGCTTTATAACAGTACCAAGTAACATGCTGAAAGTAGCAATCTCTGTGATAACCCCACTTGTAAAAATGTTCCTTATCCAAAAAAAGACCTGCTGCCTGACAACAACTATCTACTTGTTTCATGGGGAAAACATGACCCAAGTAAAAAATGAACAGAAAACAAGAAACACGCTCAAGATAAATTCCTAAAAGGATTACTGCACAGGTTATGGACCACACTTGACAGATTGGCAATCTGTTAAGTTTACAGGTAAAGCCTGCAAAGATGATTGCAAGTCTCCAACAAATGTAATGAGCTTCTGAAAATACTGTAATCCTGTCCTTTATTACAAATACTGTCATATGCATTCCAATACCTAAGGCTTATACGTTATCTAGTTATGCAAATATTCTCTGCATGGCAACAACAAAAAGGCTTTCAATGTTGATAATTCTTTAACAGTATGCTTATTAAAGCTTACTTGCATCTTACAATCTCAGACAAGCTTACCTGATGGTCATTAAAGCATTGCTACTTAAACACAGAGCAACAGGCACTGCACCAATATGCATTTTCTGAATAATAAGAAGCATAAATTAACAGTATAAAAATATGACAGAAATCCAGAACATTCTGCAAAATGAAGGATAGATGAAAAGTCACTGTAGTACTTGTGTCTACCTTGGATGGGGGGATACTCGGCACACTTACACTGCATAACTGCTACTTGCCTTCTTTGGACACATCCAGACTCACTACATGGGGGAGTGAGGTACAACAAGCATGTCACAATTTGAAATGTCTCTAGCTGACGGTGATGGCCCTGACACATTTGTCATACCTCTCAATCTCAGAGCAAGAAATCTGGAAAAAGCCATAAAAAGAAGTGGAACAAAGGCTCATAAATAAGGACATTTTGTTTAAAATATTGCTCTTATAAACTTAGAAAGATAACAGAAAAGTAGGAATTGCATTAGTATGAATTTTCTGAAGGGTATGAAATCTGAAACTCAAATGCCTGTCATTATTTTCAAACTTCAATCTTTAATGATTTGCCACTAATTTGCCAGAAAACCACAATTTTATGAAAAATGGCTAAAAAAAATATTATTGCAGAAATATAAAATAGCACACAATACAGCTGAGAACCTGTCAAAGAAGGGACACCTTTTTAATATTAGTACTGTTAAGTTGAGCAGCTGACAAAATAAGATAATCTACATGCATTTTTGAAATAAAAGTAATCTGTAACTCTGATCATTAAAATTATTTATTTATTGTAAACTTTCCATATTTCTTCTAAAATTGCCATTTTGTGGAGGGATTATTAAGGGGGAGATCGACATTTTGAGCTAAAATCGGGGACAGTTGAGAGGTTTGGATAAACCTAATTCTATAAAGAGATTTATTTTGCACATACCTCTCAACCTCTTAATGCAGGAAATCTAGACAAGGCTAAATATACTGGGGGAACAAACAAACAGTACTAAAAATTGCTCTTGTATAAACTTAGACAGTTGATAGAATAACATTTCTTGCTTTAGCATGCATTTTTATGAAGGGTATGAAGTCTGAAACTTTATGTCAGTCATTATTTAGTGACTTCATTCCTAAATGATTTGCCAGAAAAAAAAACAAATTTTATGAGGAAAAAAACAAAAATAAGAAGCAAAAATCTATTCATTCAACAAAAATCTGGACAGTTGAGAGGTATAGTTCAGCTGGGAGAACTATGCAGCAGAAATCCTACATGATAAACTTAGCTCCCTAGGTGTGGACAAAGTACCCCCCCCCAAAAAAAAAATGAAGATCTAAGAGAAGTGATTACTTCAGTCTGGCTTCATCACTTTCAGTAGCATTCAGACTCAGCCAGTGAAAATATTCAGTAACAAAAAAAGTTTGTGTTTGTAGACAGTTGATTTAACTGGCTCCTAATTGAACACATCCAACCAAAAACTGGGAAGGGGCGTACCTGAGCTGATCAGATAATCAGTAAACACATTCCTGATTGTATTAAATTATATTCCTTGTATAATACAGTACAGCTGTTAAAAGGACATTTTAAATGTATTGTTTTGAACATTTTTCCAGTAAACAATGAA
The DNA here is from genome assembly GCF_019279795.1 of Protopterus annectens. Taxonomy (NCBI): domain Eukaryota; kingdom Metazoa; phylum Chordata; order Ceratodontiformes; family Protopteridae; genus Protopterus; species Protopterus annectens. The sequence continues at coordinate 1,446,227,231 of NC_056745.1, forward strand.
ACAAAATGCATGCACCAATAATGACAAAACTTCCCAACTGGGAACATTTCCATCATAAAAGTCTACTCAACCTTCTACAATCCACCAGTATCAGTAAATATGCACAATCTCTGCATAAGTAAAATTAGTCTAAATAATTCCACATTAAAGAGATCTGTAACTAATGAAGAGGTTGCTGCTAGCAATCAACTTTATATTTCATTGTTTCATCTACAAATAAAGTGCTTGTTGCCCTTGAAGGATAAATTGCCTATGTTACATTAAAAACATGATAAGCTAGTAATATTGCAATAGGGAATGGATGGCAAACTGATAACAGGTTCATAGTTACTAGGTATCTCTGCCAAAGAGGATATTCTCAGGACTGCAGCGTCCACCCCTTTAAAAGTACAACACAGTACAGTACCAGCAATGCATCTACATACTGTGGGAGTAGAACCCACTGCCTTCTGCATCAAAAACAAGCATTCAACCTGTTATGCTATTAACAATGCAAGCAACCTCAGCATAAGCAGCACTAAATGTCTCTTCCCCTGAAGTTCTCAGCTCCTTGTAAAATCCACTTGACACTCAACTGTATCTCTCAACTTTGCAGCACAAGAAATCTGGAAAAAGCCAAAATTTATTGGGGGGGGGGACAAAAGCCCAAAAACCAGGGGCACATTTTAAACATTGCTTGTATAATCTTAGAAGGTTGCTAAAATAAAATGCTGTGTTACTACCATGCAGTTCACCACCAAGTCTTGAGGCCAGGATGCTGTGGACTTCAGACAGAGTAACATACCACTATGCCAAACCAGCAGTTTCTTAAAAGACAGGAAGACTGAAACTTAAATGGATATCATTTAGTGAATCCAGTTCTTACCATAGCTTTCAACCTCTTAGCACAAAACACCTGGACAAAGCTAATTCAGTTCTCACCATAGCTCTCAACCTCTTAGCACAAAAAAACCTGGACAAAGTCAATAATGGGGGGAATACAGCCCCAAAAATAGGGAACATTTTCAAATATTGATCTTATAAACTTAGATAATTGCTAGAATAAAAGATGTTGTGTTACTGTGTATTTTCTGAAGAATATGAAGTTTGAAATTCAAATGCATGTTATTATTTAGTGAATTCAGTCCACTGATTTGCTACAAAAATCAAGAAAACCACAGATTTTATGAGGAACAGAACAGAACAAAAATATGAAGCAAAAATCTGAACAGCTTTCACAAGTGTGTGTGGGGAGGGAATTCAGGGTCTTGCTACCTGTACCCAAGGTACAGGGTTTGAACCTGAACTGGGGCATTTCATACACAGAGCTACTCGAAGGCTTTTGCAAGGCTACCCAGTTATACTGAGTGAAATTAACATTAATACGAATAATAGTTTGACCAACAGCGAGGCTTCCAGCAGCAGCCAGAGCTGTCACCAAATATATATATATATATATATATATATATATATATATATATAAATACTCATAGAGATTAAAATATTCTCTAAAAGACCAGCCACAATGAAACGTTTTAATATATTTAATAATAAATAAGAAAATGTATTTACTTATTTATTTATTTACATTTGTTTACCGGGAAAGCCCTACTGGGCCAGAAGCCCATTTTCAGTGAAGGCTCAGGGAGAAAAGCTCTACAGAAATATAAGCAAAATACAATAATTAGATAGTACGATAGTATTCATATAGTAAGATGCAGAATACATATTAACTAGTTAGTCTATACAAAGAAGTATTCAATATAGTTTTCTAGCAGATACAAGTTCAAAAAGAAAAACGCACAAGTATTTCAGTGAAGATCACTGTGAGAAAAATAAAATTGGTACTGTGTACATATTAAATAATAGTTATGAACAAATGAGATTACCTTTATATATATATATATATATATATATATATATATATATATATATATATATATACTTTTTTTTTTTGAGTAGTAATAACACTGAGAAGAGGGAGAAGATGAGGTATGGAGCGGACAGTGTGCTGCGAGAGGTATAGATATCTTGTCGGTCAGGTTTGGCACAGAAGCAGTGCCAGTTTTTGGATGGATGTTCAAACAGTAGTTGTTTGAAACTGGTAGATTCAGGAGTGTTTTGGAGGGTGTGGGATAGAGAGTTCCATAATTTGACTATTTGATTTGAGAATAAGGCTACACTGTGAGTGTTGTTAGCTTTGTTTGCTGTGAGAAAGTTTCTATCTACAGATCTTAGACTTCGTGGGTATGAGTAGGGAACAACAGGATGGACAATTGTCAGGATGGAAGATGATACTGTATGTGAATTTAAGTTGATAGAGATGGAAAAGGTTAGGTAGCTCGAGCCAATTTAATTTATGTAGAGAAATACAATGGTGGGTTTGGTGGGGAAAGTTGGCTGTGAAGCGGGTTATTTTGTTATAGCAAGTTTCTAATTTGGTTAAGTCTGATTTTTATAAGTTGGTAAAGAGGGGAAAAGCATAAAGAAGCATAGAGAGGAGGAAGGTTTGGGATATGGCTAGTCTGGTATTGTCAGTGAGGAATGGCTTGCTTCTGTATAGTGAGCCAAGTTCGACATGAACTTTCTTTGTTGTGATGGCTATATGTTGGTCAAATCTGAGTTTGTTGTCGATAGTCACTCCTAGGAGTTTTGTATGCCCAACTGGTTGGATGACTGTGTTGTTTGCTGAGAGAATGGTGAAAGGAGGGGTGTTAGATGATTGTTTGCTACTGGTAAATAGCATTAACTCTGTCTTTTTGGGGTTGAGGATTAGTTGTGATTTACTTAGATATGTTTCGATATCATTAAAAGCTTGTTGGGCTACTAATTGCAGGTCTGGTAAAGTATCTGTTGAGCAGATTAAAACTGAATCATCAGCATACTGAACTACTTTAGTGTGTGTTGTGGATGAGGCTTGATCATTAGAGAAGATGGTGAAAAGAAGGGGCCCTAGTATGGATCCTTGGGGAACTCCAACAGAGAAGGGCAGAAGTGGTGAGAGTTTGGATTTCCATCGTACTGCTTGTTGTCTGTCAGAAAGATAGCTTAGGAACCAGGACAGGAAGTCTTTGATAGGTTAAATGAGACAAGAGTATTAAGGAGTTTCTGTTGGGAGACAGTGTCAAATGCTTTTGACATGTCTAGGAAGATTGATGCTAATTGCTGGTTTGAATTTATGCGTTGGTTGCTAGTGTTGAAGAAATTAATTAGGGTTGTGGTGGTGCTGTGTTTCAGTCTGAAACCATGTTGTGAGGGAGAGATAAGGTTGTGAGATAGCAGGTATTGTAGTGATTGAGAGGGTATACATTTTTCCAGAATTTTGACACAGGAGGAAAGGATGGCTATGGGTCTGTAATTGTTTAATTCTGTTGATGTTCCTTCTTTATGCAGAGGGATGATATAGGAAATTTTCCATACTTTTGGGACATATTGTTATGCTATAGACCTATTTAGCAGAATGGAGATAGGCAGAGCTATGGCATGTGCTGAAAATATGAGGTTCTCATTGGGTAGTTGGTCAGATGCTAAGGAAGAAGGTTTCAGTTTTTTTCAGCATTGTTCATATGCTGTTAGTTGGGACAGGTTTGAGGTCAAAAGAGTTGTTAGTTTCCACATTAGGTGGAAGAGATGGTGGGGTGGAATTGCTCACTGTAACTAAAGAGAGGATGGTGTTTATAAAGTAGGTGTTGATTTGTGAGGCAATACTCATGCTTTGGTTATTGGTTGTTGGTTCTGGGTTTGTGGCTTTACCTGGGTGGAGGAGCAAGTTAATTGCCTGACAGAACTTTTTGGGATTGTTTTCATATTTGTTTTGCATACATCTATAATATGTTTTTATCTAGTTCGAGTTGTTTTTGTTTGATTGAGGAGCTGCTGTTATGCTAACAGAATTTTATTGTCTTTTGTTTTCTGGTATTGAAACCAGTTTTTGTCCCTTAGTTTTTGAAGTCTAATGCTTTCTTTTGATACTCAGGGCTATCTCTTATTTTTAACATAACATGTATGAGTTGGTGCTAAGCCATTTAGAATACCTAGAAATGTGTCACTGAAGTATGTTATGGCCTGGTCAAGTTGGTGATGATGGAGTGGTGTCCAATTACAGTCTAAGATTGCTTAGTTGGAGAGGTTTTTGGTATTTCTTACAACTTTGTAAACTATGGTTCTGGGTGGGTTGAGCTGATGATGGTTTAAGTAGGTAGGCCTATGGTCACTTAAAATATTTGGAAGGCATCCGGAGAGATAGTTGTGGGTGGTACTGTTAATAAGTGACCAGTCTAAGATTGATTCTCTTTTGTTATGTTTATCTATTCAACTGGGAAACTGGATAGTTCAGGAGAAACCATGTAGATTTATGAAGGCAGAGGGGTTGTCACCAGTGCAAGTGTTCCAGTCTAAGTCAAAGTCACCTGTGATATAGGTTTTGTGGGTGTAGGTTGAGGATGTCCAGCCTATGAGTTCCTTAGTGGTAGTGGGAGTATTGCTGGGAAGTATATAAGTGGCTGTTATGGTAATATTTTTCTTTGGGTTGATTGTGAGCTGTGTAGGACTTTAAAGTTGTTATCATAAGGGTATTTGATGGGTAGGTAGTCTATGCTTAGGTTGTCTTTGTAGAAGATTGTAACCCAGCCTCCCTTCTTCCTGATCCTGTCTAACCTGTGTACGCAATAACCTTGTGGGAGTATGTCTGTGTCTCTTATACAGGGTTTTAGACAAGTTTTTGTTGCTATAAGAATGTCTGGTGAGTATTTTAAATGAATGCATTAATCTTCATGATTTTGTTAACTAGGCTTCTTAGGTTCATGTTAATAATGCGAAGGTCTAAAGTTTTAACGTGAGGAAGGGTTGGAATGGTAGGCATGATTGTATGTTGTACAGTATGTGGTCCAGGATTTGGGTGTATATCACCACAATGGAGAATCTGTGATAATATACATGCATGTTTGTGTTACAGTCTGGAGAGTATGTAAAGGTGTTTGCTGAAGTGGTTAGTGGTATTGCTGACAACTACATGTTTGAAGTGGAAGTATGCAATAGGTGTGTGATTTTAGAGTTGGGAGGAGATGGCAAGGTAGGAGAGTGAGGAGTGGACAGTATTAATATAATATAGTATGGTGCTATGGACATGTTGCTTCTGTAGGTGAGCGTAAGATAAAAGATAGTATGCAGATAGCATTTGGGTATAGAGTGTGTGCAAGAGAAAGAGCATGGTGTGCATTCTTTGTTTTGGAATGTTAGGTTATCTGAATGGTCTGATAAAGAAGATGTAGGAATAGAGGTGTGTTGGTGTAGTGTGGTGAGTAGAGTGATTAAGGACAGTTGCAATTAAGCAGTGTGAGGGGAAGGAGGAGTGTTACAAATAGTGTATTGGTTAATTGAGGTGTGACTGGTGAACGGAGGGTGATTGTTGATTGGGGGAAGTTAGGGGAAAGGGTTAGTGTTTGTACAAGTTTAAGTGATTCAGGGGTGGTGGGGATGGGGGTAGGGTAGGAGAGTGGAGTGAGCCTGAGCATAGTAATGTCTTTCGCTTTTCCCGGTTAGGGGTCGCCACAGTGGAACTCCAGTCCGCTAATGACTGGCAGTGGATATTTACGGTGCTGAGTTGCCAGCCCAATGCCCAACTTTCAAAGAAGGCATATGCATTCACGCACGCACCTACCTGCATGTGTTTAAATGTCACTCGACTGCGGGGAGGACATGCAGACTCCATACAGAAGGTGCTCCAGCTGAGAATCGAATGGGAGAACCTCCTGCTGTGAGGCAACAATGCTAACCACTGCACCACCATAGTGACAGAAAATGTAGCAGGCTGGCCCCACTCAGAGAAAAATGCAAAGAAAAACAATCAGTATGAGAAGTGGAAACATTGGAGCTGTAAGGTAAGTGAAAGAATGGAAGAGGTAGAGGCAGAAGAGTAGGAGTGTAAACAGACAGTTGCAGAAACACCACTATTATGGCCTTGGTGTGTAAGCAAATCAACAAAGGAAAGCAAATTTATTTGGGGACATAATACACCAAGTAAATGGATCTAGTCTTACTTTACAGGAATTCCAATGGGGAGGCAGATTTATTTGGGACAAGATACAACAAGTATATTGTTAGTGGCACCGCCTAGTGGCAAGAGACTAAGCTATAGTTGCATGGGGTGGGGGGAGTCCTTGCAGGTGTGCAAGCTGGCTGAAACAATGTTTAAAAAATAACTAGTAAAACTACCAAATTTGTTATAAGAAGAATTGTAAACATCTAGTCACAATGTTTAAAAAATAACTATTAAAGGACAAACTTTGCTGATAATAAGAGTTGTAAACATCCAGTCACTGATGCAGACTTTTCTGGTGGGCATCCTTATTAAAAAGTGTTATTCTTGAAATAACTGTAGGGAGAAGCCGGACAGTAGCAGTGGTTTTAAATGGCAATGTTGCAGATGCTGGGGGGGGGGGGGGTTGGAACCCAAGCTGCGATGATAAAGGCAGACCAAGTATGCAATGCAGACTTTTCTGGTGGGTATCCTTATTAAAAAGTGTTATTCATGGTTTGAAATAAATGTAGGGAGAAACCGGACCATAGCAGTGGTTTTATTTGGCAATGTTGCAGTTGCTGGGGGGGACACAAACCATAATGATAAAGGCAGACCAAGTGTGTTGCAGGTATGCACACTGAAAAGGGGCTGGGGAGAGCTTTCTCACCACAAGCAAAAAGAACATGAAAATATTAAATATCTATTTACAGTAAACACCAGAGTTTTAGTCACAGGAAATATTAAAATAACACAGACAAATTCACACAGATAAAGAAAACAGTACTTAACTAATCTCACTATATTTTTCTGACTGATCTAAAGAATTATGATTCCCTGGTTCACTTACTAGAGCAAGGCAAGATAAAGTAGGTGAGGTGTCCTCTGTCAGGTTCCAAAAACAGACTGCAATGAGATTCAGTCTCTTCTGGTATTAAACATCATTTTTGTCACAGATTTCAGAATGCATCACATACATCTGGTCGTTTGACTTCTGGTTCCCATGCTACCCCCATTGCTAGAAACTGCCAAGATTTAGCATATATGTGTCAATACTAGACGCACATAGAGTTTTGATCAGATCTGTTGCAGCTTCTGGAAGTCATAAAACAAATTCAAACCTCCACCCTTCCTGAGTAGCAATTAGTTTACCCCAAAGACAATACAGAAAGCTTCGTAGTACATATTTTTGTGTCTCTAGCTGCATTGAGAACTATAAGATACAATCTTTATGGCATAAGCCAGGTATTTTAATTTTAAATTATTTTCAAAGTGAAGTAGTTTGAGATTAACCTCTTCTCTTCCAGTACCCTCTGTTAAAACATATATATTCAAACAGTTACAATAATGCATACATATTTCTTTTTCTGTCCAGCAGGGTACACAAACAGCTTTGCAAACACATTTTTCAACACAAACGTCTGTACAAATCAGTTTGGTATACAAATGACATACAATTCTTTACAAATTTCCAGCTAGTTATGCTGGCATATGTTACACATCCACTGCCCTACTTCTTCTTGCATAGCTGGCAATACCTCACATCATCACAGACTCCTCCTCTTCTCTCATTGTAGCCTGTGTCTGGGGCAGTACAGCTACTGTGGGGTTTTCTTCATTCAAAAGCTGCCAGAAGTTCTCATTCCATTGCATTTGATGTCCTGAGGACTGGTGAGCAGTTTGCTGCCAGCATCATTTAAGTAGGGTGACTGACTATTTTTTTTATCTTTCTGTCTTTGTGCCATCTACTGACTTGATGCTGAATATTAAATGTCATTGCAGAAATGTAACATCTGTGAACCACCCATGGAAATAAGATGTAAACATTCCAGGAATACTTGGTTTCCAATTTAAAATATTATACAGTACTGGACTGAACAAAGCTACAGGTGAACTGATTTGTTTTTTTCATTGCCCACAGCTGTGCTAATGTCTGTTACAACCCCACTTGTACACACCGACAATGCCTCAGGGGAGCATGACAGGTCTAATATTTACACAAATATTTTAAACACATAAATAACCTGAGACTAAGCATTTGTTATGATTCTCTTCAGGACACTCTGTTGGCATTGTCATAAACAGTGACAGCTGTTTAGACTAGTGTCTGAACAGTTTAAAGTGCTATACAGTTTCAAAAAGGGATTACAAACAAATGTAATGCATGCAGACACCATAATACTGAGGGTGTCTGTTTGGCAAACTTGCCGTCACATCTCTGCAGAGCCAAATAATCCTTTATGATGTTTGTCAGCATCCAGCCCTTGATCTCAGTCAGGGATAGATGCAGAGGTATTTGGATACATGCATTGTGAGGAAACAGACTCCCCTTGACATTTCATAAATATAATCTAAAGTACATGCTGAAAAACCTTCCCTGTCTCTACAACAATTATACTTACAGTAAGTTACTTCATTGCTCTAGTTATAGTCTCTGTACCTATATACATCCAACCCACAGCATGTATTAGGCATAGCTGAGTTCAGCTAGACAAGTGGGAACATCTGGACCCAGGACCTTGGTGAAATGTAATATACATAATAAGCAGTTAGCAATGAAATTTAATCTTTGGGACATTACACAGTCAAAACAGTTATTTATTTGATAACAAAACAGTTATTTATTTGATAACATTTCTGAAGCCCACCTTCTGATACCAACAGCAAAAAACAAAGCATGCAGAATGACCGAGCATAACAAGCAGTTTCCTGCTATGATATTTTTTATTATTGTTTTGCATTTGATACCCATCCCAGTGCAAAATTGAATTACTTATTTGACAAAGAGCATCCATCCTTTTTAAACTCACAACATGCTCTGTTGTATTAAATGTTAGCAAAGGACTGAGGTAGGGATGTTAAACGTCTTGGCAAATAACATCCTCATACCATCTCAAATATGAAATCTTAGCTGAATCATAGTTTATTACATTTTTTGTTATAGATAATTAGAAATGAATTGTCAGACAACTTCATGACAACCTTACTGCATGTTATGCATACCTCTCAACTGTACAGATTTTCACAGAATATCTTTTTTCTGTTGCTTTTAAAATTTGTGATTTTCTGGATTTTTGTGGCAAATCAGTGAGGACTGAATTCACTAAATGACGACAGTCACTTGAGAAAATGCATAACACAAGATCCTTTAGTCCAGCAATTGTTCAAGTTTATAAGAGAAATATTTAAAATGTGTCCCTATTTTTGGGGTTTTGTACCCCCATTATTTTTGGCTTTGTTCCGATTTTTTTGTGCTAAGTGCTTGAGAGCTATGCAGGTCTGTAACATTTCACAAGCTTTCCTTAAACAGCTTCCATCACAACTGGGAAACAAATTAAGCTGAGCTTAGTTCATAACCTCATACAGTTGTGTAATAATGTGTGTTTATTTCAGACAACAGTTACACAAAAATAAGATTAGTTCCTCCAACAACAACCACAAATCCAGCTGCATTTTGTTTACATGTGGCATTATTTCTCTGGTTAACAACAAAATACTGTTTGATATATTTACTATTTTGTTGTTAGAAGTAGAAAACAGAGCATCATGACAAGTACATTTATTTTGATACCAGTTGCTAAAGTACCTGAAATAGACACATTAACATAAGCATGCAGATAAATGAATCCTAAAGTGATTATTTAAACCTCTCAAAAATCATGCTGTACAAAATTCAAAGATACTCCCAGTGACGTCTAGGTAATGGCAACTACCATGCTTCACCACCTGTCATAAGGGAAGCTCTCTGTTGTACAAAAAATCTTACAAAAAAGAATTCAGCAGTGATAACTGCAGAAAGCTCTCTTGACAGTAAAGGTAATAGCATGTAGAAGGTCTATATTACCAGATCGAACGTTTAGGTTTTTGAATACCTGAACATCGAACTGGTAATACCGAAAGCAAAAAATCAGTTTATAACATAGTGGTGGTCCATGCTGGGGTAAACAACCTGACCCACAAAACTCTGTGGGATATGTAGAGAGAGAGAGAGAGAGACATGACAGAGCTCTCCATGCATGTCTCAGATGTGGAACAGACCCTGTTATTGAGTGGAATTATTCCATCTACAAGAATAATGCCAAAAATAAAAGGAAAGGGTGATTTGCTTTACAAATTGGTTCAATTCCTGGTGTCTTTCTAGGAGGATCTAGTATGTGTCATCATGGGATAAGACACTTGACAACCACACTTGCTTCACCAAGTACAGTTTGTGCTTCTCATTCCAAGGCTTTCAAGTACTAACAAAAACTTTTGCTGCCTTCATTTCACCTTTTTCTAGGCATGGTCCAGTTAATGGATCTCCCAACCTAACTCACCCCAACTTCCTAAACAAACCAACCACTGGACCACATCAAGTCATCTCTGCTTTGTGCTTTAAGTTTAAACCACAGACTGTTAGACCTTGACTCCCTTTGCATATGAAGCATATCAATGTATGTGTTGTTACCAAAACCTGGCTTAAGAGCCCAGATAGCACTAGATCTGATTAAAACTGTCATGGTATATCCATGTCTATTAGAGACCACATTACCTTGAGACAGAAGTCTAGAGACAAACAAACAGAGCATATAAAGATTCAAAACATACCTAAAAGGATCAGCTACAGGATCATAGCATGCTACTGGACCAGCTGTATGTCCCCAGAAAAATCATATAACATTTGTTATTCTTGATGATCTCCTTAGAAATAGGAACACCTTTATGCTACATGATTTTTACTAGACAGTTATATAAAAATGGGGCTCTATGACCACCAATATAGCATATGCTGAAACACTCTAATAGTATATAAACAAGAACTCCCTAGATCAGATTGCTAAAGAACCCACTAGAAGACAAAATACACTTGAACTGGTCCTAAAAACATGGCACCTGTATCCTCTTCACTGCTCAAGTCAGGCCAGAAACACATATCCTCCTCTATCAAAATCTCTAAATCATCAGTGTTGCATTTAACATTTTACCTTAAATGAAGACAAGACACTTCTTCCTCTCTTTCAGTGGTATTTATTACACACATGTGGGAGCCTCATGGAAAGTACCAGGGAGACTCCCCGAACAAAGGAATGCATAAGCTTATATGCTGGTGATACTGCTGACAGTACAAAAATATAAACTAGACCAATTATTAAAATAGTACAAAAGACAATTAACCAACCAGTGGTTTACCTGTAGGCTTAAAGCAGTTCACATTACTACATCTCTAGGCAGAGAAGGAAAATTGGATACACTTCCTTATAAGACACATTTCCTGCTTTCAAACAGGCTCCTGTTTTTCAGTACTTTTCCACTATTCACAGTTTACTCAGAGTTCATAGTACAAAGTTCATCTCAATGCATACAGGGTTTCACATACTTAATCTCCTTGAACACATACTTTGGCCATTCATATTCTAAGTGTAAGCATCACCATTTAGTCTATCATACATTTGCCCTAAGTCTAACATAACCATAGGGCTAGTTCCTTCAACATTGTCACATATTTTTATTTCATCATCCATATTCATAACTGCAGGCATATCAAATTTTGTCACCTTTTTAGTAGTCTTAAAAGACATTAATTTAAAAATCAATGCTTTGATTAAAAACACAACAAGAAAAGCATTAAGAGCTAATACTGCGATTAATAAAATTAACTTCAAAAGTCCACCTCCCCAACCTGAGAACAGGTTGGTTAACCATGCCCACATTGAGTTATCGGCCTCCTTGGCCTTAGAGAGTTCGGAGACTCTCTGAATGAGTTTGAGATTACTTTCAATTTCATGCTGATTGTCAGAAAGAAACATACAGCAGTCCTCCTGGGTTCAAGCGCATGTTCCGCCTTTCGCCACTAGGGTGAAATCGAGAGCCATACGGTTTTGGAGGACTACAGCTCTCATAGCAGTCAGTTCATCAGTCACTAGTTATAAAGCAGAAAATGTGGCATTGCTTAATACTTCAAGCAATTTAGACAGTTTTCTCAGTTACCAGATTGATTATGCTGCTCCGTATGCTGGAATTATACCAGCCCATGATATGACATCATCACGCAAGTCCATATGAGACAGTTCTTTGGTGCCAGCATGAGCTAAGTCATGATGATAAATCCATGACGTGTCAATTTGGCCTAATGTAATGCCTAGCATTGTACACAATGATTCAACTAACTTAGCAGTAAAATGTGTTCCACGGTCAAAGTATATTTGACAAGGAACACCGAAATGAGGTATTAATTCATAACACGATTTTTTTGCAACTGAAATAGCATCATTTTAGCACAGGGGTAGGCTCCAACCACACCGAAAAAATATCAACAATAGTCAAAACATATTTAAACCGAACACAAGGTGGGAGTTCAATAAAGTCCCACTGTAAAGCACAAAATGGTCCCATTAGTTTTGGCACCAGTTGAGCTGGAGCCAGAGTGACCTTTGAAATGTTATGCTGTAAACAAATGGAGCACGTGCTCCAAAAATGTTGCACGGAAGCAGAAAGTCCTGGGGCAAACCAGTCCTTCTGGACTTGTACCCCTACATGAGCTGGCAAATGATATGCTTTTATGAGAGAATTTAACATAGATATAAGGCAAATTAGTCTGCCATCAGGATGCTGCCAAATTGAATCAGGGCGTTGGAAACAACTGTGGGCCAGCCATGTTTTTCTTTCTGATTCCGATGCTTCACTTTGTAAAGCTTTCAAAACAGTAGTGTCAAAAGGAACCGTTTGTAAGATAGGCTGCAGAAATTGTCCCTGAACAGTATGTGAAAGAGCAGCCTGTTTGGCAGCCCAGTCAGCCAAATTATTTCCCTTAGCTACTAGGGAGTCGTTAGACTGGTGAGCTGCACACTTGACAACAGCAATTTTGGAAGGTAATAATAAATCCTGAAAGAGGTTCATAGGTTCATAGATTCATAGGTTCATAGATTAGCACTAAGCTAACTACCCTTGCGAGTTATTTTAAGCTTAGCCAATTATCCCTTGTGATTCTCAAACCCTGCACCTTGTCTTTGTAAGGCAAACACCAGGTGATCAGTATACAGGTAATTTTTAATTGGTGCCCCAGAGGATATCAAAAACCCCCTCTCCTTCCATAGGGTAGCAAAATCATGAACAACACCATGGGCATAACGTAAATCAGTGTAAATAGTAACAGATCTGTCTTTGGCCATTTGACATGCATGCGAAAGTGCCACTAATTCCGTGGCTTGCACGGAAGTGCCAGGTGGTAATTGTCCAGTTTGTAAAACCTCAGATGGCAAGCAGACTGACCATGCAGCCTGGAGTTTGCCAATATTATTTTGTAAACAGGATCCATCTACAAAAAGAACTAAATCAGGATTAAGCAAAGGAACATCTTGCAAATCTAATCTAGGAGAAACAACAGTGTCAACTACAAGGGCTGCAGTAACTCGTACACTCGGACCAAAAGTAAGAGAAATGATCTGCATCAGAAAGCCAGAATCCACTTTATTGCGAATCGACAAACCAGTACATAAGCAAGCAGTAGTTGTTAACCTAGGTTTCGTCTTAACCCATAAGACTTCTTCAGAACAACTCCATAATGCTGATCTCATGTTTAAATACATCCATTAATTGCCAATTACATTCTTAATTAGCAATAAATCTTTAAAGCGAAAACTGAACTTTAAAAGCATATCAGTTAGTCATAATACTACAAAAAGGCCTAATGATGTCCATACAAAAGATTCAACCTACTTAAAATTATGGAAACACACATTTTAACCTAACTAATAACAAAATAAGTATCAAAAATTAATAAAAATAGATAAAACTTTAATAAGAAATTCAGTGTGCATGATCTCCCAACATCAGTGGATATTTTATATTTTATATTTTACATTTCACATTTTACATTTTGTATGTTCATCTCTGAGGTTTCACACGTACATAAATGTAGGAATTTCTTATTAAAGTGAGGCGAGCATTAGAAAGATATTGTGTTTTTAATTTTAAAAGTAATGCTTGCACCGCATGAGGTGCTGCTAGTATAGTGTCATGTCCTAATGTCAATGGTGCTGCCATATCAATCAAAACAGCAGTGGCTGCCACTGCTCGTAAACAGGGTGAATAGCCAAAAGCAACAAGGTCTAACAGAGTGCTGTAATATGCAATAGGTCGATAGCCTCCTGTGCGCAGGCCCAGGGCAGTTTTATTTCTTTCACAACAGAAGAAAACAAAGGGTTTAGAATAATCTGGGAGCCCCAGGGTAGGTGGGTTTGTCAATGCCATTTTAATAGCCTGAAAGGCATTTTCATGTTCAGGAGACCAAGGCAGAGGGTCTGTGACCTCCTTCTTTAGAAGCTGTAACAGAGGGACCGATATTTCTGAAAATTTGGGCACCTACTGTCTACAATAACCTGCTAGGCCAAAGAATCCGCTGAGTTGTCTCTGAGTTACAGGGTGGGGGGCAGTCTGAATGGAGGTAATTCTACTTGGAAGTATTTGACGTGAACCCATAGAAATGTGTCCCAAGTATTGTACTTTTTCTTGAGCAAACTGCAGTTTAGATTTGTTTACCTTAAAAAGTAAAGTTGTGTACCTACCATAAATGTAGATGTTCAAGTGTATTCACTGTTGCAGTCATTACACTTGGGTTATCCTGCTGGCAGGCAACCCGCAGTCGGCCCGAGTTCCAAAGTCTTGGTCCGGCATCGGTTGTTGTCACTTCTTCCCTGACGTCAGTGCGCCAGGGGTATATTAGATGCAACCAACGCCATTTTCTTCAGTGTTTCTTGCCCCAGATGTCAGATGCCCCCAAATAGGTAGGCAATACATATTTCTAATAAAGACATACAGCAAAATATAAACAATACCTTCAGCTACAAGCAAATACACCACAAAGGTTGTATAGGATAGAAAGGTATAGAAAAGTCCCAGTAAAGAAAGTGGGGATGGAGGATGGGTAACCTGGACTGCAACAGTGAATACACTCGAACATCTACATTTATGGTAGGTACACAACTGTACTATGTTCGTGTTTCACTGTTGCAGTCATTACACTTGGGTAGAATCCCAAAGCTGAGGTAGGGTGGCTGGGTCTAAATAGGATTAAGAGTAGCTATGAGGCCCTGCAGAACTGCAGTGGCAAAGCCTGCTCTTGATTTAGAGTAAAGAGGCAAGTGGTAATGCTTTGTAAAAGTGTGCACTGAACTCCAAGTTGCAGCTTCCAAAATGTCCTTGGTTGGTACTCCTCTGAGGAAGACTGCTGACGTGGCAGCTGCCCTGGTAGAATGTGGTCTAATGTTGTTAGGCACTGGCTTTCCATGTTGTGCATAGCAGAAGCGAATACAGTGTCCTATCCACTTAGAAATAGTCTGCTTAGAGATAGCCTTTCCTTGTGATCCTGCAGCATAAGCTACAAACAGTTGTTCAGTTTTTCTGAATGCTTTTGTTCTATCCAAGTAGAAGTGTAACTGCCTGTGTATGTCCAAAGTGTGTAGAAGTCTCTCCCCTTTATTCTGGGGGTTTGGATAGAATGTTGGCAGATGAATGGTTTGGTTAAGAGCCACACTGGATACCACTTTTGGCATGAATGTTGGGTTCGTCCTTAGAGAAACCCTGTCTTGATGAAAGATGATAAAAGGTTCCACTGCCATTAAAGCCTGTAGCTCTGAGACTCTTCATGCAGAAGTTATTGCTAGGAGCAGAGCAGTTTTCCATGATAAGAATTTTATATCAGCTGTATTGGCTAGCTCAAAAGGAGGCAAAGTGAGTTTCTCCAAGACAAAGTTGAGGTCTCAAGTAGGTGTCGGTGCTCTCCGCGGGGGGGGGGGTCTTATGTTTTTAGCCCCTCTGAGGTACTGTCTTAGTAGTAGATGAAAGAAAATAGGAGGTTCCGTGGTATAATGAGCTGAAATGGCGGAGGTATGGATCTCAATAGATGAAAAGGATAGGCCTTTGTCCAAAATCTCAGTTAGGTATTGTAAAATCTGAGGGATATTTGGTACAAGTGGGTCAAAGCCTTGTGCCTGGTTCCAGTGGAAGAATCTCTTCCATTTGTCTGCATAAGATTTCCTGGTGCTGGGCCTCCTGGCCTCCAGAATGACATCCATAACAGCTTTAGAGAGTGGTGTGGTCTGACTGTCTATGGTATCTGCCATGCAGCCAGATTTGAGGTTCTGAGTTGGCTGTGCAGGATCTGATTGTTTTGTTGAGTCAGAAATTGAGGAATTTGTGGTAAAACCAGGCTGGGCCCTGAGCCAAGTTCCTTAAGATTGGGTACCAGTGCTGGTGTGGCCAGTCTGGGGCAATCAATATCATTTTTGGTTTCTCTTGTCTGATTTTTAGGAGCACCTTGGAAAGGAGAAGCAGTGGTGGGAAGGCATAAACTTTTAGGTTTCTCCAGCTGAATGAGAGAGCATCCACTTTCCATGCTTGTGTGTGATAAGTCCTTGTGCAGAATTTTTGAAGTTGGCAGTTGAGAAGAGAGGCAAAAAGATCTATGTCCGGGCATCCCCATTTCTTTGTTATCATGTTGAATACCTGTGGATTTAGTTTCCACTCGTAAGGATCCATGAGGTTTCTGCTTAGATCGTCTGCCAGAGTATTTTTCTTTCCTGGCAGGAATTGTGCTTGCAGATGAACTTGATAGGTCAGTACTGTGTTCCACAAAGTCATAGCTTGTCTGCAAAGGGGGTATGAGTGCGTGCCCCCTTGCTTGTTTATGTACCACATTACTGTGGTGTTGCCTATCTTTAGTAGTAGTTGTCCTGGATGTAGTAAGTCCTTGAAGGCTGTCAGGGAATTCTGTACAGCTAGCATCTCTTTTTGATTGATGTGAAGATGCATTTGTTCTGTGGACCACTTGCCCTGAATACATTTTCCTGCCATGTGCGCTCCCCAGGCATAATCTGATGCATCTGTTGTCAGTGTTTGCCTGGCTGTGGGTAAAGTGAAATGCTGTCCCTTGTTGTGGTGACATGCCAATGCCCACCATCGAAACTCCTGTTGCAGGCAGGGAATAATAGTTATTGTTGCTTCCAGGCTGTGGCAATGTTGAGTCCAAACATTTTTTAGGTACCATTGTAACTTTCTCATATGCAGTTTTGCATATGGAATTAGTACGATGCAGGATGCCATGAACCCCAAAGCCTGCAGAATTTTTCTTGCCGGTAGCTGGGATTTTGTTGCCATCATTTGAAAGTAATTTTTCAGTTGCCTTTGCTTGTCTGGCATGAGATAAGCCATCTGGGTAGTTGTATTCAAGCTTGCACCCAGGAATATTATCTCTTGAGAGGGCACTAGTTTTGATTTCTTTTCGTTTACTGTGTACCCTAGGCCAACTAGTAATCTTTTTACAAATGCCAGATGCTTTAGAAGAATGTCCTTGCTCTCTGCTTGAATAAGGCAGTCATCCAAATAGGGATATATTTGAATTCCTTTTTGTCTGCAAAATGCAATTACTGGTGCCAGGCATTTTGTGAAGACCCTGGGCGCAGTAGATAAGCCAAAGGGCAGTGCAGAGAATTGGTAATGCATTGTGCCAGCTATGAATCTGAGGTATCTTGTGCAATATTGTCTGATTGGGACATGCAGGTATGCCTCTTTGAGGTCCAAAGTAACAAGCCAAGCCTTTTTGCCCAGCATGGGTAGAAGTTGCTGCAGTGTCAACATCTTGAATTTTGGAACATCCAGGAAAGTGTTTAGAACAGACAGATCCAGAATGGATCAACAGGCTTAATCATTTCTGGGAACCAAGAAAAGTCTTGAGTAAAATCCTTGTCCCTGTTCTTGCTGAGGTACTTTTTGAATAGCTCTCATGTCCATGAGAGCTGTAATCTGTTTTTGTGCCTCTGCCCATTGGTTTTGTGGCAGGTCTGGCATTCCTTTTGACCTTAGAAGGGTGTGAAAGTGGAACCTGTAGCCCTGAGAGGCAATATTTAGTACCCATTTGTCCTGGATGATAATGTGCCAATTTTGTGAGAAAAGTGCTAGTTTTCCCCCTAAAGGTGCTGCCAAGAGACAAGTGCTTGGCTTTGAAAAGGGGAAGTTATTGGTACTGTTTCCTGTAAGGTTGTGATGTCTTCTCCTCCCTTGGGGGTAGAAGCACCCCATTGTCTAGGTCTGTAAGAGCCTTGTTGCTGAGATCTGCCTCTTGGGCATTTGTATCTGCCTCTTTGAGGCCTGTCTGACAAGGGAAAGTACCAATTTTTAGAAGGCCAATTTCTGCTCTAGGAGGCTGTACCTCTAAGAAATCCTTTACTGTTTGCATAGATTTTGTCTTATCCTCCATTTTCTTTAACACCTCTTCTGCCTTGACACCAAACAAGGTATCACGCTGTAAAGGAGCATCCAGTAATTTAGCTTTAACATGACCAGGTAAACTTTGTTCTTTAAGCCAGGCATGCCTTCGAATGACAGATCCTGTAACTGTGGCTCTACAAGAAGCCTCTAATGAATCAAAACCACATTGCAGAGTATGCTTTCCCACTTGTTCATCTGCATGCAATAAATCCTGCATTTCCTTATTGTCAGGACATTCTGAACTTGCAAACATTTTCTGTTTTAACAAAGACATTAAATATTGTTGGTATTTCAGCATATGAAACTGGCAGTTCAAAGCCCTTACTGCTAAAATTACAGAAGTGTAAACTTTTTCCCACATCTATCCAGTGCTCTGGAATCTCTGCCAGAGGGGACTGGATTTTTTGCAGTGGAAGCCTTCACCCCTTTGGGACCCTGAGAAATAGTTTCTGGGTCAGCAGCAGGGTTTTTATAAAGAAATTTATGAGAGTCCGGGACCCTGTAGTACCTGTCTGGCTTGACTGGTGCTGGGGGTAGAGAATCAGGAGACAAACTAGATTCAGAAAAGACATCAACAATATCTAACACAGGGGTAATAGCAAGAGGCCTGCGCTGAGGTAATAAAAGAAAATCTCTGAGCCTTTTCTTTGATTCTGAATAATCCTGGCTTTCCCAATGGAAATGCTCCCTCATGGAGAGTATCCCTGGTCTGAAGAGGAATCAGAGGAAATAGAAACCTGGTCAGAGGATTCATAGTCTGTATTCTGCCTAGGCCTTTTATCAGGAGGGGGATGGAAACCCCTGATCAAAGTAAATAAGTCTTCGGCCATTTTGAGCATCTGTTTCTTAGGCATGGATGACTGTCCAGGAGAATGCTGTACTTGTTTCTTTGTTTGTAATGATGTTTTAGACTTTGCTTTAGCTGCTGTAGTTGACTTGATAGTAAGCTGTGTAGGTCTGAAAACACCCTCAGAAGCTGATGCCTGCTCAGCGGCTCCAGACCCATCTGAGGGAATAGTTTCTGTAGGCCCAATACCTTGAGTTCCCAGAGGCCTAGATGTCTCCACGTGGGAGTCGGAGGTAGCCTGTGGCTCTAAGGCAGCAGGAGTCAGGGGCTGCGAAAGCACCTCACTGAGCACTGGCGAACCGGCGACTGGCCTGGAAGAGGCTTCGTCATCAGTTTTGGGTCTCGGATGCCTGTCCTTTTCCTTGTCTTTGTGCTTTTTATGAATTCCGGTCGTCGGTTGTTCCGATGGCATTATGTAATTAAACCTACGGCCAAAGTAATGCAATGCAAAATCAAAATGACGCTTAATAGAGTGTTTGTTGAATCTAGCACAAAACCGACAACTAGTGACATCGTGGTCAGGGCCTAGGCAAGGAATACAGTAAGAGTGAAAATCCTTATGAGGTATTTGCTTCCCACAAGAAATACAATTGTTAACTTTTACTGACATCGGTCTGGAGCAAGAAAAAAATTTCCCCAACAGGGTACTTAGCTTTATTGAAGACTTCGGTTCTGAAATTCGATTTTGAAAATCTCAGGAGTCGACCAACCGGCACTTGTGAACTGCTTTTGCTTCGGGCACCGTGCGGCAAGAAAGACTGAAGAAAATGGTGTCAGTTGCATCTTATATACCCCTGGCGCACTGACGTCAGGGAAGAAGCGACAACAACCAACGCCAGACCAAGACTTTGGAACTCGGGCCGACTGTGAGTCACCTGCCAGCAGGATAACCCAAGTGTAATGACTGCAACAGTGAAACACGATGAACATCCTTGTTCGGCTAAAAACCTTAAAACTAGCAATGAGTCCTCTATACAAGACTGGGTATTTTGTCAAGCTATAAGAATATCATTTACATATTGAACCAATACTGAACGTGGTGGTAATTGTAAATCCTGCAGTTGTCTATGCATCTCTCTGGAGAATAGGGTTGGCGATTCTACATACCCTTGGGGTAGTCGGGTCCAAGTATACTGTTGGCCTTTATAAGTGAATGCAAACAAATACTGAATATCTGCATGTACTGGGATAGAGAAGAAAGCTGAAGAAATATTTATAACCATAAAATAACATGCTGTAGGTGGGATACAGCTTAAAATTGTAGCTGGGTTTGGTACGATTGGAAAAACAGGAAAGACAGCTTTATTGACTTCTCGCAAGTCTTGCACAAATTTGTAAGCTTGTTTGCCAGGTTTCTTTACAAGTAGAATTGGAGTATTACATGGACTTGTTGTAGGTATTATAATTCCCTGTTGTATCCGGGCAGAAATGACGGGGGCAATACCAGATGTGGCCTCTACCGTCAAAGGGTACTGTGGTACTCGAGGTAACTTTGCTCCGGGTTTTAAGGTTATTTTTACAGGAGTGGCTGAAATTAGAAACCCAACATCATTATCATGAATGGTCCATGGATGAGAGGGTAATGAATTTAAATGCTTAGCGTTATGGAGGTCAGACTGCATACACATTGTTTGCAGAGTGACGTTTTCATCTAAAGTAGCCAAAATACTATCTTGTTTATCCGAAGGTACTTGTAAATATACTCCTTCAGTGGTGCAGAAGATGGTTACTCCCATCTTACAGAGCAAATCTCTTCTCAATAAATTTAATGGTGCTGAGGGTCCTACTAAAAATGCATGATTGTCTTGTAAAGGTCCCAAAGTTACTGGGACTGGGACGGTTTCAGAATATTCAATGGGAATGCCAGAGACACCTACCCCTCTAGTTACGTTATTGGAGAGGGGGGCATTTATTGCTGCTTCGCCAGCTAACATAGATTTGGATGCTCTAGTGTCAATCAAAAAGGGGTATGGTTTATTTTTGACAAGTAACATAACATGTGGTCCATCTTGATCCACAGGTATGAAAGGGCACAACTGCTGTCGTCTTCATTCAGGGAACCTTCATTGTGATGACTGCTGATTAGATGGAGTCCAATTAGAATTCCACTGAGGTGACGTATCAGTGGGTGGTGCAGGTTGCTCAGCCAGATACAGACATTCATTTCTCCAATGGCCTACTTGGCCACAATTGAAACACTCCATCTGATTATTATAGCTTTGGGGTGTGGTTGATCGATTTTCCTGCCAGTTTTGTCTATTTTGGTTTCCAGCCCCTTGGCATCCACCTCTCCCTCTTCCTCATCCTCATCCTCCCTGTCCACACTGCCTGAAGGCAGTGCACATCTGAATCTGCACTTTAACCAATTTCTCCTGTAAATCCTTTTTCTCCTGTGCTAAGTGGTCGGAGAGGTATTGTACTTTTGTGACTAATTCATGCAATCCAAGACCAGGCCAGTTTAAACATACTTCCTTTAGCTTATCCTGTACTTGTGGGTGTAACCCATCTATGAAAGCAGCTGACAATCCGCTCTGTGCCGGCCCCTCGGTGGGTTCTGGGTAACCAGAATAAGCCTCAAAGGCTTCAGTGAGATGATTTAAATACTCGTCCACAGGTTTGTCTTCTTTTTGAAGAACTGACTTGATTTTGGACCAGTTGGGTGTGGGTGAAACTATTACTGTGATAGCATCTACTATACTCTGACCGCTTCGAACCCATTATCTCCGTGTGAATCATGTTTTGGAATCGGAGTAGGGACATTACCATGGTCCCAAATTCATTTCATCAGATCAGCCGGTATGGCGTACTGAAGAACTGCCCTAACTTCTACTATCGTAGGATTTTGTAAACAAATATGTCCCGCCAGCACACACTGGAATTTAGCAGGATTAGTACGAATAGGCGGTAACGATTTGGTAATGGCTTGAAAATCAACTGCCGAACATGCCCTAGGTACTACAATGGTCAGTGGTTCTTGTGCACTTTTAGCATGGGCTGGGTTAGGTACCTCCCTCAAAGGTAACAATCTGCCTTCGTCCGATGACTCCGATCCTGAATCTAGAGTAAATTTATCTGGTCCAAAATAACCATCCCCACTGTCAATTATAGCGGGGGCTGGCCAAAATGCCTTCGTTGGTGTAAATGTCACTTCTATTTACCTTTATAATAGGGTTTAGCTTTAAAATACATTACAGCTTTTGCTTCTTTATGAGTCTTACTACGAGTTTTTGGTCCCTTTTGTCTATCGTTTGTGTCTGGATCAGATTCACTAGAGTGACTGTCCACAGCTTGTTCTCTTTCTTTAGGGGTGGAATCTTTAGTGGTGGAGTCTGGCTGCTGTGCTTCCGCTCCTTGTTGAGCGAGGGGGGGATGATACTGTGGGGGTGCAATCGGTGGTGCAGTTGGTGGGGGGGGGCAGGCATTATTGTCTTCCGACGATTCAGTTATCTGCAATTTAGCTAATTCCTTCACAGGATAAAGCCCCTTAAAGGGTGGGTCCTTCAAGCATTTACCGTTTACTACATCTAAATTACTAGCAGTTTGTTGTAATTCCCTCAGTTGCTCTTTAAATTTCTGCTGATTATCCATTAAACTACTAATAACCGAATCCTTTTCTCTTTCTTTCACCTCTGTCATCCAATCATTAAATGCTGCCCGGCACAACCCTTGTATTTTTCTCCCTTTTCTCTTTAATTTCCCTCGGAGATTAAGCAAAATATTTTTATTAAAACTACCATTTTCTGAAAAGGCGAGTTTACCATTGCCCTCAGTGAGGGCGACCCACTGACTTATAAACATACAACTGTCCCGGGAAACACGAAAATACATATACCCAGCTGGTGTACCTCTTTCTGGCTCTTTTATGGTCTCCTCACTCGTTTCCATTTTCACACAATAAGCTATACTGTATTTTACAGATGTAGCTGTGACGTTTTGTAAACATCGTTTGCCCCACACTCGTATCTCCTTTCACTCTTATGTCGCCAGTGTTTCGTTTTAACCCACTCTCATACTGCACAATCAATAGCAGAAAAAAATGAATGCCACTTACCTTAAAACAACTGAAGGAGAGGAATTATTACATTTCTATAAAATTATCAATACCAAATTTTAAAGCAGGCAAGTACAGGAAATGAAAGAAACACTGCCAGAACAGAAAATTCTGTCATGGGCCCTTTTACTAGCCGTACTTCGTTCAATCCCCAACTACTGCAGCCGCTGTCAATTCAGATCCGAGTAAACGGCACCAATTGTTGCATTTAACATTTTACCTTAAATGAAGACAAGACACTTCTTCCTCTCTTTCAGTAGTATTTATTACACACATGTAGGAGCCTCATGGAAAGTACCAGGAAGACTCCCCGAACAAAGGAATGCATATGATTATATGCTGGTGATACTGCTGACAGTGCAAAAATATAAACTAGACCAATTAAATTAGTACAAAAGACAATTAACCAACCAGTGGTTTACCCGTAGGCTTGAAGCAGTTCACATTACTACATCTCTAGGCAGAGAAGGAAAATCGGATGCACTTCCATATAAGGCACATTTCCTGCTTTCAAACAGGCTCCTGTTTTTCAGTACTTTTCCACTATTCACAGTTTACTCAGAGTTCGTAGTACAAAGTTCATCTCAATGCATACAGGTTTTCACATACTTAATCTCCTTGAACACATACTTTGGCCATTCATATTCTATATCAGAAACAAATATTGCAGAATTCAAGGACTTCTAATGTACGAATCTCCTACAATTATATGATGAAGTCTCTAAATTTGAGTATAACAGTATCACCCATAATATTGATACTACAGAGGTATACAGACAAGTTCTTCTCACACTTGGACAAATGTATTAAATTAGCAGTTGCAACTAAATCCAAACAAACAGGGAAGTTTAAAATCATACCAGCAAGGAGGTCCAGAAGTATTAGTAACTGCTGTAATAAAATAAAGAAACTCCTTAACATATATTGTAGAACAAAATACCCTCAAATTAAGGAGAACATCAAGCAGCTAGATGAGAAGTGAAAAACAAAGATGTCACATGAACTCAGTTTAGCTACAGAAACCAATGACAACAACAAATCCTTCTTTAGTTATGTCAGGAAATTAATGAACAGTGCACAACATTACTCAGAGTTTATTCATAATGATACTATATACTCTAATCCATTGGATATAGCCAACATACTAGCAAATATATTTAGCGTCAACTTCACCCCAGAGACATCTGTTCTAAGCCCACTTATCCAAGATGGAGTCAAGCCACTGACCATTACATGAGGACATGTACTGAAAGTTCTGTCCAAAATGAAGAACATCTCATACCTGGTTGCCTGAGCCAAGCAATGGGCTCTGTCCTACAAATGTGGTGCACAGCTTTTATAAAGCCACTCCACTCCCACTGACCGTGCAATTACAGACCAATCAGTCTAATGAGTCCTGTATTCAAAGCCATGGAAAAAAGCTGAACTAATTAACCATGATATCAAAAATCTTATCAGACTTTAACCCACAGCAGTTTAAATTTGTAGATCTTGTCTGATGATTCTAGTGAACTCTGAGAAATCAATGCTAAAAAGTGCAATATTGTCACTTTCAGTAAGCAACACTTAACTCCAGCTTACAGTATAGAAAGTATATCACTTCAAAATGAGAAGGTAGTGAGACACCTGGGTACTTGGGTGGATATTAACTATCATACATTTAACTATCACATTGTAACAGTGGTTTGGAAATCCTTTTACTTTGCACAGCTCATAGCAAAAAGCATTTCCTCTAGTTCCAAAGAAGCCTTCATGTTTTTCTTCTCCACATTATCAGACCCATCATTGAATACAACACCCCCTTTGGGTTGTACCTTACTGATCATATCAAGCAATTGGACAGACCCTATCAATTCTTATCTAATGGACTTAAAATACTTGAGCTACCAAGACAGACCAGTATCATACAGGCTCTTTAGGAGCAACCTCTGTGCCTTGCTTATAAAGCCATAAGGGATCCAGTAGTCCAAGAACTCTTTTACCTCCAAACATCAAACAGTCCTACCAGCACAGGGGCTACAGATATAAATCTACTGCAATAAATACTGGTGGGCTATATTTGTCACACAGCACCAACTCTGTCTATGGAACAAACTTCTTCTCCAAGTTAAACAATATGAAACATTATCTGCCTTTAAAATGAACAGGAACTGAATAACTGGATAGTCATTTGTAAATTGATTCCCTATATGGATGGCCTGGCTCTCCTTGAAATGGGTGGCAAGGCCTTGGGGTGGGAACAGACAAGTGTGAAATGGCCTCACAGCACATTTCTCCTGTACCACTATGATCTAATAGTCCTATGATCCTATTCTTTGATGGCCAGAATACTATGAAGAGGTGCTAAAAAGTTCTAAGCCTGAACAAATGTCTAAATTCTAAGTGTTATTTTGCCTCTGTAGCTGAAAAGAGGGTTATTTCATCTAGTAAAGTGCCAGTTTGCAGAATCTTAATCATATGTTTTGACATTGCTTCAGACCATTGATTGAACTATTTCAACGAAAAGTGTGGAATTTTCAAGTGTGGAACTCACCATCATAAAGTTCCTATTCCTGCAGAAGAAAACTCCAAAGGAAATCCACCAATGTATGATGCAAACATTGAGTGGCAAGTGCCCTTCTTACTCAACTGTGAAGAAGTGGTGTGCAAACTTTCAGTGTGGAGATTTCCAGACCAAAGATGCAGCAAGGTCTGGGGGGTCTCAAACTGTGTCAGCTCCTGAAATTGTTGGCCATGTCCATTTTTGGCAGATCAGCGAATATCGGCTAAAACAATTGCTGCGACACTACAGATATCCAGGGAATGTGTAGGGTTTATAATCAATGAGCAGCTGGGTATGCAGAAGCTGTCAGCCAAGGGGTGCCCAAATGTTTGAACACTGATGAGAAATGACATTGATTGGACACTTCCAAGTACATTTTGTGGCATTTTCATCTGCTGGTGCCAAACTTTTGGAATGACTAGTTACTGTTGATGAAACATGATTACACCACTATGATCCTGAGACAAAACAACTGTTCATGCAATGGTGGCACTCAGGTTCACCAAGTCCAAAGAAGTTCAAGACCCAAAAGTCAGCAGGAAAGGTTATAACCACAGTGTTTTGAGATCAGGAAGGTGTTGTAATGACTATCTTCCAAGGGGCCAAAGAGTTAATGCAGAATACTACTGTAGCTCACTGTGCCGATTAAAGGAGACATTGAAATAAAAAAGGAGAGGGAAGCTGCAGAAAGTAGTTCTCTTATTGCAAGACAATGCACCTGTTCACAAGGCTGGCAAAACAATGGATGTTTTGACAAAGTTTGGGTTTGAGTGCATAGACCATCTAACCTACTCACCGGATCTTGCTCCATTGGACTATTTCCTGTTTCCAAACCTTAAAATGAGTTTGAAAGGGGAGCGATTTTTGAGTGAGTCAGAGGGGATTGCAGCAGCAGAGTGGGATGTCAGTCACCAGATGTCAGATTATTTTTTGGCAGACATGATGTGTACAGAAACTTTAGACACGATGTGCCAAGTGTTTTGAACTTCAGGGAGAGTATGTTGAATAATTTGCAAGTTTCATGGCTCCACATCATTCCCTTTTTGGTCAGGCTTAGAACTCTTCAGCACCCCATTGTATGAGAAATCTCAATAAACAATTTAGTATCAAAAAATAAATATTATACATGAAAGGGCATGTTTCCATAGATGGGTACAAGCCAAAGGGGAATGTGTTTTAGCTTCTGTAAGGTACTTCTATGAACTGGCTAAAAAATGTGGCCTTAATGAAATAAAAGACAAACAATCAGACAATAAATTGTTATTGATCTAGCTGATGTAGAAACAACCTGAAGTAATTCTGACTTTAGAAACGACTACACTAACCGCCAAAGAGGCAGAATTAGTAAAGAAGCAAAATGCTCATTTAATTATGGCAACTAATGTGTATAATGCAAAGCAAAAAAACTAAATGACAGGTTTAACAAGAGATACAATTGTGGTCAAACTAATTATGTGCATAAGAAGCACAGTGAGTGTAAGCTTGGCAAATGCACAAGGTACGACTATTATCGTGCAGAGATAGATCAGTGTGCAATATGAAATGTAATTGTTAAACTCTGACATTCTGTTTAGTTTTGCTGGACTATTGGTCAATCTCTCTGATTTCCAGAAAGTCTGAAAAAATGGATATGTGGCAACCCTATGGCTGACTTGGGATGAAAATCCTGGAAGGAGATGCAGAGAAACATGTCAGAGCTCTCAATCAATGTTACAAATAAAGGCAAGATCCTGACACTGAGCAAAGTCCTCCCTTCTAGACAAATAATGTCCAGATGCAAAGAAAAGATGACTGACTTCAACAACTGTCTAAATAATTGGTGTCCTTCTGGGGTGGACCAGAATATGTCACTCTGGACTGAGATGCTTCACAGTTCAACTTAACTTTGCAAAGGATGGTCTACAGCTCTGGCACACTGGATAAAGTCTTTGCTGTTCCCATAGTGTCGTGTTTTAGATGAAGTTCAGTTAATGAGCATTCCAATATAACAGATGCATGAGTATTAAAACAGGATCAAATTAAGGAGGCTCTAATCAATGCCAGGAGTCTAAACAACAAGTTGCCTGACCTTGAGGCACTTCTGCATTTGGACAGCATCCATATATGTGTAATCACTGAAACGTGGCTTAAATGCCCAGAAAGTGCTTATTCCATAAATGGGTTTAGACCTGTCCATATTTTCAGAGTCAATGACAAGTGTGCTATGTTCATATTTTTCAGAGACCCTACCACTTCTAAAAAGATTTGCAAAGACCCACAAATGGAAATTACTGAACTCCAAGTCACACAAAACAAAATCAACAATCAGTTTATTGCCTGTTACAATACACCTTCCATAACCCTGGAAGTTCATGTATGCCAGATTTCTAAATGTCAAAAACTGCTCATAAATAAAAAAATTCCATAATTCTAGGAGACTTTAACTACCCATCAGTGGACTGGAGTACCTACACATCAAATGCACAATATGCAGAGAAGTTTTTCAATCTAATAAAGATTCAGTGGACCAGATTGTTACTAGCCCAAGTAGAGGACAAGTATTCTTCAGCAGATACTTACAACTGTAGTGTCATCATGTACAACTCTACTAGTAATTCCATCTACAATTAGATCAAGCTACAAGCTAATAATCTTTTCCCTCTGATTTCCTAAAGCCCCTGAAACAACTGGAATTCAAAGACATCAAACACAAAAATCTTGTCAAAATTATCTGATGAAGTCTCAAAATTCACTTATAACAACATCAACTCAGACATCGCCTCAGCAGATAGATTCACAAAGGAGTTTTATAGCTGCATAAATAAATTTATAAAATCAGTTGTCCCATCCATATCTAAATACAATAGGACATTTATAAGCAAATCACCTTGGTGGCCCACTCACATAAATAAAGTCTACAATAAAATAAAAAACTCATTAGAGTATACAATCCTCCCCCAAGTTAAGGGAAATATTAAAAAATTAGACTTAATAATGAAAAAAGACCATTAGCCCACTAAGGCAATCTGTGAACTCAGGTTGGCATCTGAAGCCAAGGACAATTACAAATCCTTCTTTATTTGTATTAGAAAACTAAGAAACAACACTTGGCAATGTAAAGAACTGACACAAAATGGCAAAACCTAATCAGATATGGTAGACATTGCTAATCTACTTGTAAATACGTTTAGTGCAACATTTTACTACTGAGATAACTATCCAAATCCCTCTGATTCCTGTATCTGTCAAACCTACCATCAGTACTAAAGAACATTTATTTGGGTCTATATTAAATTATCGAATGGCACGAATGTTGAACGGCTGAAATATCGAAAGTGCCGTTCATATTACTTGTTTTTTTGGGGGGGCTGCACCCCCTACACTCCCCGCTAATTATATATACCAACTCAGAGATCAAACTAAGGTGAGGAAAGGGCAAAATTCCCGATCTTCACTGCACCCCAATCCCACAAACCAGAACTCGATGAATGGCACTTTCGATAATCCGGCTGTTCGACATTCATGCCATTCGATAATTTAATATAGACCCATTTATTTAATGTGTTATTCACAGAACTAGATAACATATGGGCTGTTTGTTAAATAGTAGTAAAAGTACCCTGGTAGAACCACTCCATATGCTATTTACGCTAAGCCTGGTTATACGCTTATTCTGGAAGCATGACGTACAGCACTGATGATGTCACACCATAAAGGGGACCCTACTACCAGACCTGAAAACTATACCTCATCAGCCTGGTGCATTTCATTATTAAGGCCACAGAACACATTATAACAGATCTGATTAACACCACCATCAAAAATGGAATCAGGTTAGATCCACAGCAATTTGATTTTGTAAAACAAGATCCTGTGTAATGAACCTGAAAAAGGTCTGGAAAAATTAACACAATATGTTGGCAATAGTCACACTCAACGCACGACCTGCCTTGTTTTAGCCAAGGCATTTGGCACCATCCCCAATGCATAATTAATAAACTAAATCCATTAGAAATAGATCCCTATGTGGTAAAACATGTAGCAATTGACTAAAACATTCAACCCTCATGGTGTGGGTGGCAGGAGCAGTGTCAGTGAACATGGAAGTGACCATTTTTGTCTTGCAGGTCTCAGTGCTGGGACAATTTTTGTTAAGAATTTACCTCTGTGATCGGTGGATAAAAATAGAAGACCTATGGTAACCAATTTTGCAGATGACTGCAAATGTGGAGTAATTGTCAACCCCCCCCCCCCCCGTCTGACACAGAAGTCTTCCAGCAGGAACATACACTAACGGATGTCTGGAGTATTGAAAATGGTCTTAAATTAAATGGTAGAAAATGGAACATTGTCCCATTTGGCAGACAAGCCCCCCCCCCCCCCAACATGTAGCACTGATAATACCCACTTCAAAATAAAAATGTAGAGACTTGGAATCTAGGTTGATAACCCCCCTCCCTTGATCACCATGGATCAATGGTCATCAGGAAATCCTTCTATTTGGCACAGCTGATCTTCTAGGAAATCAACAGTGAAGGCATCATCATCCATTTATATTCAGCACTGATCAAACCAGTTATAAAATACAACATTCTCTTTGTGATACACCTCACCAGACATCAGTCGCATAGCAAAGGAAGGGCAAAGGGGGCATCTGCCATTGACCAAAGCACTAGCATCATGGGGCATGATCAGGATTTACTGCATTGTACTGAAATGAAGGTACAGCTTCCTTTTTTTTTTCCTTTCCAATTGAAGAGCTGAGCTGAGGGGTGTCACAGATCTGTGTATGAAGCAGATTGGTACAAAAGTATCAATCAAAAGCCAAGTCCTTTTATTTATTTATTTGTGTATTTATTTATTTATTTATTTATTGCTCTTCACTTAAAGAGGTGAGGGGGCATCACTGATGTAGAAAGATGCTAGTATATTTGTAACTGCAGACATACCAAACTGTTGGAAATACCCCAGAGGTTCCTGACATAGAAGATCATAGGTTTAAAATCCCAAAGCTACCAGAAAAGACTAGAATCACTGTCCCTTTTTTGTGTCTTACAGATTCTGCAGAACAGCCCTAACCTTTGCCTTCTAAGCAATCAGGGATCCAGTAGTTCATGATCACTTGTACATTCAGAAATCAAAGAGTCAGAAAAATGAGAGAACAAGGGGTCTAATCCTGCTTCAGCAGATCAATGAAACGACGTGGAGAGACGGATTCATCACTCAGCATCTCTCACCTCTGGAATATACTCTCCCTTCAGACACACCTGTCAACTGTCCCTGTTTTGGACAAATATACCTATTTTCAGATGTGATTTACCCCTGGAAATGCTGTACCTATTGTTTAGAGGTAGATCCCCATTTTCAATTTGATTTACCCCTTCACTTAATTTTAGGAATCCCCCTCATCAAACGTGATTTTTTGAAGCTGTCTACACAGAAAACTACACTACATGAGTATCAATAATTTGAACAAAGAGACAAGAGTATAAAGGATTAGTCCAGATAAAATCACTTTAATAAGCAGATCTAGGAGACTCCACAAGGACTGTATCAGAGAATCTACTAGATCTGCCAGCTAAAGTGATTTTATGTGGACTAATCCTTTATACTCTGTTTCTTGTTAGACCTGTCACCCTCTGGATCACAGGTGGGATACCAGACTTCACTCAAGCTATCTGGATTACTTTATTTTTTTAATAATTTAAAGAAAGAAGACACACACCTCCCTTTTTCAGAAGCAAAAATAAATGGCGTGTATTATGTGGTAGAATTGTACAATACAGTTAATTAAAGTCTCCAGATTTTACACTGTCTCGATATTGTGTTGATATTTCCATCATTATTTGACTGTATGCTTATTAAACATGTATTTCTCACTAGTGTACCACATTCATAATCGAAGCAGGAAGAGTTATGTGTTATTTGGTACTCAAATTGTGTGCTAATTCAACATTCAAATTTTTCGCTGAATGTACTTACTTTTCAAAGAACTTTGTACCTATTTTCAGCTTCTGCAGGTTGAGAGGTATGCCTGCAGATAAAACGGTGTGAAACATTATGTTCCTTCAAACAGGACTTGGATAATTGGATGGTTATTCATAAATTCACTTCAGTCTTGAATGTCCAAGCCTTCCATGAAAGGGGAGGTATACTCCAGGGTGGGAATTAGCAAGGAGTGCCTTGACTTTATGATTTCTGTGCTCTTCTATTAACTTTTAAACTGACTTGGACTAGTATTTAGTGTCCCTTACTTTAGGCCTCTGACTCCCATTATGTTTTTGTTTTGTCCCTGATTCTTGAAGAAAGATTTTGATTAGTGTGCTCTCTAGGTATAAGTATCAAAGTCAGCTTGGTGTAGCACTGTCTAGCTAGTTTGCTCACCTCTTGTAATACTGGTGTATAGGTTTCTTAGACAAAAAGTGCTGAAAAATGTAAAACACATCTATTTTTTAATAAGATAATTTATTTCCCTGATGTTGAAGGAATCCACGGTGGTGCAGCAGTAGCATTGCTGCCTCACAGCAAGAGGTTCTTCCGTTTGATTCTCACCTAGTGTGTGGGGATTGCCTTCTGTGTGGAGTCTGCATGTCTTCCCCTAACCAGGAAAAGCCGAAAGACAACAACAACAACATTCCCCTGGTGTTGAAGACAACGTACCACTGAATTCATCCAATGACTGTTACAGTGTAGAATTCAGTGTTTTCCGAATTCTTGAAATTGGCAGATGATATCCTTAATACATTAAAGAGTCGTTTCTGTTTCTTCCTACAGAAAAGAGCAGAACATGTTTGTAATGCTGTGGTATCTTGTGTAAAGTGGTGATCCTCTTCTGTTATCTGTGATTGCTAAATATTTAGTTGTGAGACTGTTTATTGTTTAGGTCACTATGCTTGTATATGTCCTAATCACCCATATGACTCATTAATTACCACATATTTTTTGACATGCCATGAAAAGGTCGACTTATTCTTATGGGTCTCCTGACCTTTATTTCAGTGCACTGGATACATGAGTAGTGCAATTTTATGAACAATACATTTTGTAGTAGCTTCTGTTATATAAGGGTATTTTGTTTCACAGCAACCTTTTTCATTCGATATATGCCAGCTGGCTTAAATATTTATTTCAGAAAATAATTTTAATCCTGTATTATTACAGTCAGCTACAGCAAGGAATCAAATCCTGCTGGGGAAACTTTCCAAAAAATCCTCCTTCAATAAATTACAAGACTGCGTTTAATTTTATTTATTTATTTTATTTTACATTTGTTGACCGGGCTAGTCTAACTGGATATATGTCCATTTTCAGTAGAGGCCCAGGGAGAAAAGCTCCAAACTAACCACAGTTATAACAAGGTTAAAGAGTACCATAAATTAGCTTACAAATAGTACTTAGCTAGGTAGTAAATAACAGTAAAATAGTAAATAGCAATTAAATCAAATATATTATGTTGTACATAAAATGACAAAAAACTGAAAATTGGACATGACTTTTCAGATGAGAAAAATACTTAGATGTTACAGTAGTTTTACTGTTAACTTTTCATTTCAGCTAAACAATCATATCTTGATTAGTATATAAACAAGGAAGTGTTATAAACAGAGGTGAAAATCTAGTCAGGGTGACTACAAGGGCATAGCCCTTAATTTTTGTTTATAGCCCTAGAGATGACCTATACATTTAAATAGATGCTAATTCTTTGCATGTGTTAAAAAGTCAATAAAATGACATGATTAAATACTTGTTTCTGGATTTTCCTAATGTTATATATTAAAAAAAATTACTTCATAAATGCAGAATATGAAGGTATATACACTTAGCAGATCGTATTGTATCCTCAGTGCCTGACTACATCTGTCTTTAATGCTTGCACCTAATTTCTCGATTGTCAGTTCTGTAATATCTACTCTGTACAAAATACTGTATTGCTGCTATAAGAATATACAGTCAACACTTAAGAAAGAATAAAAATGCACTTGTCATCTCAGACACTCTGGGTTGGGGTTTGGCATAATGGATAAGGTGTTTAACTCACAGACAGAAAGTGCAGAGTTTAATTCTCGCCCATTAAGGGAAATTATCTAGATTAAAAATGACCTTCGAGGACTGCCAGCACTTGTCTATAAACCTTCTTCGGTGGGGGGGGGGGCAGGCATAGTTTGGCATAATGGTTAAGGTCTTCAGCTCATAGACCCATGGTACAAGGTTTGATTCTGACCAAGAGCCATTGGCTATGCTTAAAATGTCCCTTCATAGCAGCTAGCCTAGCATTCAACTGTCAGCCTATTAACCTATAAGAAATGTTATTGCTAGGATGTCACAAAACTGGGGACCTACAGCTGTTAAAAATAGAGCAACGTAGGTTTGTTGAAGGAAATGTTGCTGTCTGACTCTTAAAGAGGTAACACTAGCACTTGTTGAATGACTGACCCTTCACACTCCTTATCTTCCACCTGCTAAGACATTCAGCCTGACACTATATAAAGGAAGACTTACCAAGTAAAATATTATATTTCAATTTATGTGTAATTAATAGGTAAAATACTGGTCAGCCATCAGGATACAGCAATTAAGTGTGGGAATCAGGCTTATTGGTAGTGTCCTTCAAGGCTTTGAACTGAGGCCACTTTGTTTGCACGTTTTTTCTCATATATGAAAATGAGAAATAAGTTATCTATAACCAAATTTACTTATTAATGTAAAGTGGGTAACATAATAATTTCAATAAAAGATGTTAAAGCTCTCCAAGATGGTCTACAGAGATACATTCCTTTGTGTAGTGCCAAAACCTTAAGTTTTAATGGGCAACGCAAATAGCCCCAGTAGAGGTCCATAGTGTTGGGGCAGATAGAAGAATAAGCTCCACCCTGATTTGTTGCATTCAGTTGCTTAACCATTGTTTTACCTGACATGTTAATTTGGATTTTCTTTTAATACTTTTACAAGGTCAGTTATTCCCTTATGTAGAATACTGTCAAAATACGTAGCAAGGTCAAGATAATAAGTAGGCACAATCGCCTTAATGACTCCATCACAGTCCATTTGGGGGTTAATGACTTGAGACGTACTTCACTGGACTATATACAGAAAGAAATGGCTGACCTTTCATTTTATGTGTCACAGGCAGGTATAAGCCTAACCTTAAGAATATTCTACCTTCTTCAAGGATGAAGCCACAATACAAACAAAAAAAGATTGACTTTAACAATTGGCTTATCTTCTGGTATCAGTCCAAGGGGATCCAATATCTGTCAGCCTAGGAAGACATGGTTGACAGGCCATGCTGCTCTGCCAGAGATGGTCTGCACCTGCCTCCTCTAGGCTTTTGGATACTAGCAAAGGCATTAGCCACCCCTACTATGCCTTATTTAGGCACTGTCAAAATAACCAACGTTCCAACATAAGAAAATCATCTCTAGATAAAGTCAAGGTACTACTGCTTAATTCATTCACTCCAATGGAGCTCAGGAAGTGTGCACTGTAAATTCTGATGGGCGGAGCCTAAGCCTTTTGACAGAAACAAGTTATGTCCTCACATTTCAAACAAATATCCATATCTCTGGAACAATAGGGATTATGGCAAACTCTTCAGCACAAACTATTTTTATAGTGGTAGTATTCTTTATGTTCTAAATCTTAAACCAAATTTTATAAGTCGCAGTAAACACTGTGACTATTACATTTGTAATATTTTGTAAACAACTTGCAATATCTCAGCAACTACTCAAGTTACACACATATTGTCAGAAGCATTTTATTCATCTAGCTGAGAGCTTTCATATGAGGCAAAGGAATTATGTCTGTGTTACTTGGTTGTTGAGGTATTTAGAAAAATGTATAAATTAATATCATAAAAAT
The DNA here is from genome assembly GCF_019279795.1 of Protopterus annectens. Lineage (NCBI taxonomy): Eukaryota > Metazoa > Chordata > Ceratodontiformes > Protopteridae > Protopterus > Protopterus annectens. Next base: position 1,446,262,749 of record NC_056745.1, read on the forward strand.
AACAGTTAATATCTATTTGCCTGGACTAGACAGAGGCCAAATATTAATGCAGTTGAGTTTGGTATTGTATAAGTTTTAACATGAAATCTTTTAAATCCTTGTACATAGCATGCACTTTAGAATTATTGATGCAAATATGAACAAGCAATATTTGACACCTAGAGGCATCAGTAGGAGTTAACTGCAGATGCACCTGGAGCTGTCACTCAGATGTAATGAGTTAATGCCAGGAGTGTAAACAAGAAACTGCACTCCCTGGAAACACTTCTCACTATGGAAGATGCTGACGTCTGTGCAGTCACTGAGACATGGTTCAAAGGCATGGAATGCACCCTGGCCATGCAGGGCTACAATGAATTCTATACGTTCAGACCAAAAAGTGAGCATGAAATAACCAAAGGAGAAGTGTATCCATCTTCATTAAGGATAAGTACACATTGAGACTGGTCAAACAGTATGACTGTCTTGAGCTACTCCATGTCCAATTAACTACAGGCAAAGCCCATTACCACATCATGGTTAGCTATAAACATGAAAGTGGAAAATCATACCACATACTTGGACTTACTGGACTCACTTGCCATACAGTCCTGCCCAACACCTTACTCACAGATGATTTTAATTATCCTACCATTGACTGGGAAACATACACAACCACAAACATGCTGATCAGAGATTATTGGACTTTATCAATGTAAATGTTCTGCAACAGCTATTCAGCACTCCCACAAGGGGCTCAAAAGTCCTGGACATAGTACTCACTAGTATGAGAGAGCATTGCGCCCACCCCCACCCCTGTGTGATGTCCTACCTGGTAAGATCGGACCATAAATTAGTCTCATTCATCGTAATTATAAGACCAGATATGCCATCAGGCTCATAAACGCTTAAGAAGTTTACAAAGACAAACTATCTCCTACTAAGTAATGGTATAAGAAGTTTCAAAGCCTCCTCAAAAGCAGATAACATGTACACCAATGCCCTGTATAACCAGTTGTATAGTATCAGTTGTACTTGACCGGATTAAAACCAGGTCTTACCAGAAAAACAAGCCACCCTGGTGGACCCCTAGTACAAACAGGCTATACAACAAGAGAAAGAAACTAACATCCAAGAACAAGAGGGAAATGGCTCAGCAGAGGAAGAAATCCTACAAACAAATGAGAGATCTGGTCAAGTCCTCCAAAGCTAATTACAAAGCAAAAATAGCTTTCATAGCTAAGGGTAATCACAAGGCATTCTTTAACTATGTCTGAAATCTAAAAGGAATACCCAGCTATGTGCTGAACTGATTGTGGATGGCACCACCCATACTCAACTGGAGGTAATAGCCAACCTGCTAGCTGACAGATTTGGAGCAAACTTCACCCTCCTGTCCCCTCCAGTCATCCCTTAAAGTATACCTGCCACCATTCCTCAGCCTATTATCGCAAGAGAGCAGGTCATCTCAGTGCTCTCCAAGGCCATAAACATGGCATCAGTGGGACCAGACAACATCCCAGGTTACCTTTTAAACAACATAAAACATGACCTAGCAGACCCACTTTGGCAGAATGGAAGACAGCAACAATAAACCCTCTGCACAGACAGAAACCATCAACTGATCCTGGCAATTATAGATCCATAAGCTTGACTAGCCTCATCTACAAGACCATGTAAAAAGTCATTATGGACCTTATTAACAAAGACATCATTCATTTCCAAACTCTGGACCCAACCCAATTTGGATTCATTAAATGTAGATCATGCCTGCTAAACATGGTTGACTTCTTCATGAAAGTCACCAAGGCCCTGGAAGAGGGAAAGACAGTGCATACCACCTATCTTGACCTAGCTAAGGCCATTTGTCAAAGTCCCCAACTCTCCCATTTGGGAATTAACCCCTACATTACCAAATGGGTAGTCAACTGGCTCACCAACAGGACACATACTGTCAAAGTGGGTGACTTCACCTCTAGTTCACCTCTAGGAAAAGATTAATCATTCATGTCATACCACAGGGTTCTGTGCTGGGCCCCTTACTGTTATAAATTTATTTATCAGAAGCCCAGGCAGCATTTGATGGCCTGTGGCTAACCAAGTTCACCAACAACTGCAAATTGGAAGCAATCACTAAGTTCCCCAAAGATGTTAATATACTGCAGACAGGGTTAACTGAGACAAATGATTAGTGCCAAAGCCATGGATTAAAGCTAAATGCAAAAAAATGCATTATTATTCTCTTTGAGAAAGCTGACATCCCTGCTAATTACATTATAGACAGCACTACCGTAAGTGTAGACCCGGTGGTATGTGGTCTGGCTACTCAGGTTGATAGCAACCTGAACACTGACCACCATGTATCCACAGTGGTAAGGAAATCCTTCTATGTGGTACATTTTATAAGTAAAGGCATTGCATCTAGATCTAAAGATGTTATAATTCCATTATAGGCAGCCCTCATGGGACCAATAATTAAATACAATGCTGCCTTTTGCATTTACCTCACCAGACACCTGCAACAATTTGTAGAGACCACAGAGGTTTTTCACCAAGAAATTACAGGTTACACAAAACAAGTCTTATACGGAAAGACTGAAAGCCCTGTCACTGTATTCTGTCTCCTACAGGTTGCTAAGGGGTGACCTGTGCTTGGCTTACAGGTCAGTCTCTATTCCAGCACTGATGGAAATGCTACACATTCGTAAATCAAATTGCACCAGGGTAACTCGCTCCTGGGATCTTAACCTAGCCTCTTACATGAACAGGTCATGCTGGAGAGACAGATACATCTCCCAGAGACTGCCACTTCCCTGGAACAAGCTTCCAATTCACATGAAACAGAGCCCCTTCCTGACCCTCTTCAGACACAACCTGGATCAATGGATGGATGATCATAAATTCACTCCTGGGGTGGTGCCCATGTCCCCCTGGACAGAGGAAGTCATTAATAACTACCATAAATACTTACCTATGTGAACTTCACTCACCTAACCACTGACAATCAGAACAACTTGCTATAAACATGGCTAAGGCTTGTAAGGGTTCTAGGGCCCTTAGCCTAGTAACCTTCTATGAACCTGGGAACCGGTGAACTATTCAGAATCATCTTTCTGAAGAAGTCTTATATCAGTTATTGAGGAATGTGCTTAATAAAGTATTTTTCCTGAGTCTCAGGTGTTAATCGGTAATTTTTAACAATTGTCCAGTATGTAGTTGCATTACAATTACATAAACTCTTAAATAAACCCCAGGGTTCAGCAAGCTCTGTCTGGTGTGCAGGAATAGTGCAAGAGCTGCTGCACGCAATATGGCCGATGAGCGATCCAGGAACAAGCTCCTGGGATGTGCACGAGTGCTCCTACACTATTCCTGCATGGACACAGCTCCTGTATGCTAATTACCTCATTTGTAGGTGAAAACCATGCAAATTAGGTGAATTAGTAATCCAGGAAGAAGGCAGGATTAGTGTAACCTACAGAAATGTATTCGGCTACTAACCAAATACATTTCTGTAAATTACAAAATGGAGGCATGACAGCTCCAAAGAAAGCATGTATTCAATGTAGTAGGCATGCCAATGGCCAATAGCATGGTAAATAGTTTCAAAATTATAAAAATTAACTTCAATTTTTTTTTTGGCTGATTTCGGCCTTTTAAGTGAAGGGCAGTGGTGAGCAAACAGGATCGGCCCGAAAATAAGAAAAAAAGTTGGAAATAAGCTTTTAAACTAAAATCAGCATTCTGCCATAATAGCCAATGCCATGCATAAGACAACAATACCATGGAATAGTGGTTGCTAAAGGGGAAGGCTGGGTGACAGTTTTGTAAACATGCATTAGCAGTTAGTTTTATGCAAATGAGGGGATAGATACTGAATCACAGATTTCCCCTCACTGTTAGCTTGCACCCAACCGCGTAGGTGCAGCAACACCATGGTATAAGCATAAGAGGTAGATGACCTCATAATGGGGAGTGTCATGCATGCTGTAAGCTTACTGGAGCTCTGTGGCCCATGTTTGCCCTTAGTTAAGCACAGCTAAGGAAGGGGGCAGGTGTCTGAGGCTGCCTATCAGTGTTTACATTGCCTAAACTGGTGTGCGCGCCGTGCACCAGGTTTTAAACAAACAAAAAAAAAAACAGGAAACAGCAGCTCTATTCACATCTGAGCACTGGGTATGTGTGGCGCGCCTTGGGACTTAAACAAGAAGGCAATGGGAAGGGAAAACAGCAGCAGGAAGGCATCAAGAAGAACTAGCATAGCTGGCAGGTGAAATGTATCAGAATCAGCCAATTACATAGGCAGCAGCCCAGCCCAGCACACTACTGTAAACTATGCAAACACCTTTCACTCTGATTTTTCCCACAAAATCTACACCATTGGTGTACACAGATGGGGAAATTTTACCTGACAAAACTAGCAAAATGATAGGAGCTGCTGTTGCTCTCATACATCAATATGTGGAAGAGGCTGAGGGTAGTGAGGATGAGAATGCGGATGACCAACCCACAGTGAGGAGAAATAGAAGAGTGTACAGACCCAGGGTAACCTACCAGGGGGCTACATGAGCTGGAGATAGTGGAGTGCTATAGGGTGGACAGGGACATCCTACAGCTAATTGTTGAGCTGTGCTGGCCACGCCTCACACACTGAACCAACAGAGGGGAACCCATTCCCAGTGGATGTCAAGATATGTATAGGGTTAAGAATATTAGCCACAGGTACCTTCCAAAGGCCAACTGGGGATATCATGGGAATCTCACAGGCATCAGCATCCAGGGTACTCCACCAGTTGCCGGATGCCATGTCAGCACATGCCGGTGAGCACTTATATTTTTTCAACACCTGTGAGGAGTTGACCAGCAATATGCATCTTTTACACCAAATAGCAGAATACCCTGAGGTAGTGAATACTATAGACTGCATGCACATACACATCAAAGTACCACCCGGTGAGCAGGATTGGGTCTACATAAACCACAAGGGCTTCCCCTCCATCAACTGCCAGGTCATGTGATATGCCCAGGGCATTATAATGAATGTGTGTGCTGACATCACTAGAAGATATCACGACTCCCACTTCTGGCATATGACACAGCTGTACCAGAGATTTGCCAGTGGGTACATCCCATATGGCCACCTAGTGGGGGATAATGGTTACGCACTGGAGCCATGGCTGATTTATCCCCATCAGAAATGCACATACACCCGAGCAAGAACTCCATAATGAGTCACACGCACAAACCAGAATCATAATAGAGCGTGTGTTTGGGATGCTCAAGTCACAGTTCCGGTGCCTCGACATATCCGGTGTAGCCTTGCAGTACTCTCCAGCTGCATGTACATAAATTTCCATTGTATGTGCCATGCTACTCAATATGATCCTGTGGAAACAGCTGCAGCAGGTACAGTACGGGGCAGGGCCACACACACCCCCACCATTGCCAAGGCCAGCACAGGGACAGAGTGACTCGGAGGAGGAACAACCTGAGCCTGCCCATGTAGGCAGAAGGAGGCATGCCCAGTATGCCCAGGCTTTGGCAAAGAGGCAACGCATAGCACATACACTGACATGGTAGGAACCCAGGGAATGGCACCTCTCTCTGACTCTCACATACAGTAAAAGGGATGCCAAACATGACACTACCTGTGCTTTACTGTGTATAGGGAGTGTACTATGTGCATTCAAGATAGTCAGCCCTCCAGCACCATCCTCAGTACTGACACACCACAAGGTAAGTCACTCTTCCCATCAATTGCTGAATGGAGTAGTATGTTCCAAGTTGTAGCTATGGTATGGATTTGAGCATGCAAGGGAATCTGGTGGCTGAATGGGATGGCAGCAGATAGTGGACACCTATATTGGCAGCATGAAATCCATAACAAATACTGGTGTCAACAAAGTAGGGAGTACTAGACAAGGTGACAAATCCCACTGCAGTACATGTGGTGGCCCAAATGTGTGCCCATAGGACACACACATGCATTTCAGTGAGGCTCACATACCCAACAACAGTCTCAGCCAGCAGGACAGGTGTAGATGACTATAAAGAAAGGTTGTGCTAAGGCCTCCAATTAATGGCAATGGAGAACAGCCAAACCTACACAGACAGACTACAACAGGTCAGGCAGTTGTATTTTAGTTCTGCAGGATAAGAAGTCTGAAACTGAAATGTAGGTCAATAAAACCTAAGATAGATCTGTACTCTACTGATATGCATCTAGTCTGCATGATAGGTCAGAGATTACCTGAAATGCTAGTATAGTCATAGCAAATGTTTTCAGTTGTCAGGTGTGCCCCCCCCCCCCCCCACAATCCTATGTAAAAATGCAGTAACATGTACATATGGGTTTAATAACAGTGGAGCACAGATTACCTGAGCTGGCCAAAGTAGCAGGATAGATTGTTGCATATGTACAATATGCAGGGCTCTGTGTGTTAGGTTGTTGTGTGTTATATATTGTGTGGAAGTGGTCAGCATGTAGGCATGGAGGGTTGTGTCCTGGTGGCCTATGGCCAGTACTGTCGATGACATGGCCATGTTCTGACAACTGCAGTGCCAACCGCAATGCATCCCAGCAAGACCCAATTCAGCAGTCATCCATACTCATTGTTCAGATGTCAATGTCTGTCACCATCTGAAAGATGAGCATGGCATGAATGTGGGTCCAGACATACACACAGTATGCAGGTAGAAGTACCCTAGACAGAGAGTGTATAAAATGTAACTGTCAACTGCACACACCTTTGGTATTGTACATATAGGTTAGCAGCACATTAGTTGTCTGTGTAGTATGGAATACTGATGTAATCTGGCCAATCACTGGCAGACCACAAAAGGCACAGTTATAAAGTAATGAGAAACTGCTGATGTCCCAGCACAAGCCAGCATAAGGGGAATGTCCCACGTATATCTGTGAGTCAGCTGCAAGAAGCTTCCATATCACACATGCACTCAGCTCACCTCACCATCAGCCACAGGTTTATTACAAGTCATATCCCTCCTGTTGGGAATGAGTATAGTATTACCTCCACTTTTGTATGGGAATACCCACAGAATACATCATGGTGAAGAGGTATCCCATGCAGGTGTGTCCCTAGCTGTAAGCCGCACCCTGCCAGCATCCAGACCAGTGGATTAATATGGACAGGAACTATTATCATTAACACCTCGCACACTTACCCTGTCACCCCAGGGGAATCCAGTGTTTCACAGCCTGGGACTGTAGGAGTGACAGAATGCACTGGCCTGCTACAGATGGCCTGCATCACTACCAAATGCCCTACAGTCCTCTGTCAAAGGCCTGTGCCTCACCCGTACTGCCAATGTATGTTATCTCATGGGGTCTCAACTAACAACATAACACAGTCCACAGAACACAAATGCATGGCCATGTCGACAATTCCCAGTAGCATCCCCACCATGTCCTACTGCATGAACTGTGGACCAACCCCTAAATACTGCTGGGATGAAGGGACAACTATAGGGATACTTCTCAAATATCACTTGCATAATGTTAGGAAGAGGATAGAATAACAGAGTGAAGGGATGGAGAAGCATGAATACCATGGAGTGTGTGAAGTCTGAAACTCTGATGTGTTCCCATACTACCCCTGCCTGGAAACCCAGTAATGAGTGACTACAAACCCACTCATAAACCACAATGTGAAGGAGAACTGACCAGATATATGACCCTTGCCTCTGGGTAACCTGAGTGAATCTGTACAGCTGAAAGGTATGGCCACAGCAGGATATGGCCATTCTGTTATGTCGATAGATGTACAAGCAGGGTTCCTCAGCCACCACAGTACCAAGGTGCTGGACCATTTACACAGACCCATCAGCAAGTGTCTGCAGCTACTCCTCCAGAATGGCATAAGTGTGCAAGAATATGTAGGCTGCAGACCACAATACTGGACACAGTTTCATTCATCTTGTATTTCCCAGGAAATAATTGTGAGCAAATAAGTATATCTCAGCAGCTGATGACATAATACATAACAGTGTAAAACAGTACATATGTCTGAATATCTCTGCTAACACCAACCATGTAACACAAGCAGCACAGACACAATAGTTACAGTATCCCACTATCTTTCACCCATTTTGACTCTGTATTGTCAACCTGTCTATAGGTTCCTGCAGAAACAGGTTGCTAGCTGTAGGTGTAGAACACAAAATCCTGCACTGGAGTACAGCCTACTTGGAATGGATTCACACACTCAATACAGAAGGTCATACTGGACTTGCTCCTACACAGAGAAATGAAGCCCATGGCTGACAACAAAATACTGAAAGGTCATACTGGGCATGCTCCAACACATGATGCCCATGTCTGACAACAAAATACAGAGGGTCATACTGGGCATGCTCCTACACTAAGAGAAATGAAGCCCATGTCTGACAACAGTGGACTATACATATCTGTCAGTCGCAGATGTCTGTGCACACACACCACATTGCACACCATTTATGCTTCACGCACACATTGGATAGGAATACTCACACATATCCAAGGCCAACACACTATAATAGGTCAAACATACACACACACAGATGTGGGGAAGAGAGAGAAAGACAGTGACAGAGAGATTTCCATCATGAGGCCTGTCCCACCCTTCACATATCTAATTGGCCAATATCACATGATGTGTTGATGTTAATCACTGTAGACATTTGCTTTTGGTAGCCCTTAGCCCTATAGTGTCTGTGGTGCTTGTAATAACTGTGTAACATGATAGTACAAATCAGTATTTATCTAGCATTTGTATACCCATTCCTGTCAAATGTAAAGTTGTGTGTGACTGAGTATTGTGTGTGTGTGTTTCCAGAGGAATGGTTTATGGCCCATTCACACACACTGCACTTCCCATAGCCCATGTTAGCACTCATGCTGACGTCAGTCACCTTGAAATAACCCTCTGGCCAGTTATTAGCCCTATAATCTCTGTAGCATGTGCGATAACTTTGTAATGCTATAGTATAACATACTAATTAGGTAGTTGTTCTAATCCCAGACATAGAAACTGTGTGTGTGTGTGTGTGTGTGTGTGTGTGTGTGTGTGTGTGTGTGTGTGTGTGTGTGTATGTGTAGAGATGAATGATTTTGAGGCTATTCACAGTCACTACACCTCTCATTGCCCTACTTTATCAAGTCTGCTGATGTCAGTCACGTTGAAATACCCCTGTGGAAAAGGTCTATCCCTATAAGCTCTGTGGTGTGTGCCATAAATGCAGAACAATGTAATAGCAGTAACTACACAGGCATGAGTTTGAATCTCATTTGTGGCAAGTGTTTGTATGTGTACTTCAAAGATTTTGGCCCCATTTACACCCAGTACACATCTCAGAGCCTAAACCATGTCAGGTCAGTGGTGCATGTGGTAAATGTGTTACATAATGGTTCATAAACATTGTTAGATAAAGGTTTGAACCTCACCCCTGGCAAATGTAAATGTGTGTTTAGGGTAAAATTATTTTTGGTATCTCTCACCCACTACATTGCCAAGTGCCAGTATTTACAAGGGCAGGTGATGTTCCTCACCTTAGAAGTACCTTGGGACAACATCCATCCTATGAGCTCCGGGGTGTGTGTGCTATAAATGCGGTACACAGTAGTAGCAACACATAGCTAGGTAGGGGTTTGAATCTCAGTACTGCCAAGTTTGTGTGTGTGTGTGTGTGTGTGTGTGTGTGTGTGTGTGTGTGTGTGTGTGTGTGTGTGTGTGTGTGTGTGTGTGTGTGTGTGATCAGTATCCTGTGTGGAGGTTGATGTGATAGTGTAATAACAGGATGCATTATGGGGTGGGTTTTGGTAAATTATTATATTGAGGACCTAGTATATGTCACAATGTCCACTTTACAATGACAACAGATGTCAAACACCACAGAGGCTGGTGTAGACAATCTATAGCCCTACATGTGACATTATGGAATGGTGAACCAATATAGGCAACCCTTGAATTACTCAGAGAACACTCTCCATCCATGTCTCATACACAAACTAGGCAACAACCACTATACTGGTAGTTCTCTGCATATTGCCTCACAGATAGTAACCACGGTGTGATTGCAGTGGACTACATGCCTGTTGACCACAACAGTGCCACTGACATCAGAAAGTACTGTGATGTGTTACATCTCCTGATTGTGTGTATCCAGCAAGTAAAAGGACATGGCACCCTGTTCCATCCCTACAGCAGACAAATAAATGCTTACAGTGGCCCTTTTGCTATGTTCCCCACTGGATGACTGTGACAACTGTAGAGTCTGCAAATGTAACCCACAAAGGGAATACCATGCCTTATACACATGCCCTGTATGGGCAGACACCACTAACTCCACTGAATACCTGTATCATGCTGTCAATGTAGGTGCAAGCATGACTTCGGTTCCATAGCCAGGTCTCCCTAAATGAGGTCAGGAATTCTCCATCAGAAGATAACAATCTATACACACAACATGCCCCAGAGACCTCGAGTACATTTCCACACTTCAAAGAACATGTGCACAACCCAGACACTGTCCATGTTATGTAATATAGATCACATACATGGGAAGCAGTGCACATCACTGGCCACCCACAATAGTAACCCAGATGAGTGGATGGTAAATACAATACTCACCTGTGGGGATCACTCCAGGGACTACACTCCTGAACCACACTGGAGACCATTGTCATGTGGCCTGATGCCAAGGTATTCCCTTTGCCTACCCTTGTACAGCTGTCAGGCCCATTCACCTACTACACACCTGTGAAGCAATGAACCTATGCATCTCAGTACTGGCAAGTGTGTGTGTGTGTGTGTGTGTGTGTGTGTGTGTGTGTGTGTGTGTGTGTGTGTGTGGAGATTAATGGTTTTGAAGCCATTCATGCTCACTACACCTCCTATTGCCCTACTTTAACACATCTGCTGATGTCATTCATCTTGGAATAACCCTTTGGCCATACATCCACTATTTAAGCTCTGTGGTGCTTGTGATAACTGCGTAATACTAAAATGTAGCAAACTAGTTAGGAGTTCTAATCCAGATCCTGCCAACTGTGATAATGTGTGTGTCCTCGCCTGAGAGAGTGTGTGTGTCTCTCTCTTGACACCTGCTTTTGTGGACATTCATACGTACTACACTTCCCTTATCCCTCCTTTAGCACTGTTGCTGATGTCACTCACCTTCAAAGATACCTTTAGACAACTCTCCAACATGGAAGCTCTGTGGTGCATGCAACAACTGCATAACACTGTAATAGTAATACATAGTCAGGTAGGGGGTTGAAACTCACTACACATAAGTGTGTGGTTTGTGTGTGTTGTCATAAGTATCCTGTGTTGGTGTTGGGATGATTGTGTAATGACAGGATCCATTGCAGTGTGAGTTTTGCTATATCATTATTTTGAGGACCTATATGTCCCGTTGTTCACAGTACAAGGCCAACAGTTGTCAAACACTGTAGAAGTTGTTGTAGACAGTCCTCAGCCATAAAAGTGTACATCCATGTGCAATTACTATGTGACAGTATGGATTAGTAAGCAATATAGGCAACCATTATAATACCCAGATACCACTCTCCACCCACAGATCATTATCTCTCTCTCTCTCTCTCTCTCTCTCTCTCTCTCTCTCTCTCTCACTCATGGATGTGGAAAAGTTCATCTGTTTTGCATAGGCAGCAGCTTGAGTTTTGTAAGGAATGCTCATGATGAGCTGATGGCCTGTGCACGAATTGCAGTCCCCCACTTGCTAATTGCATGTGGAACAGCTGTGGTATCATTCCTACAGCCAATTGGAAACACACTCCTATAACTAAGCACTTCATGTGGGTGTTGGCCCTTTTCCTTCACTGTGAGCAGGGCTTCATGTGGGTGTTTGACAAACAGCATCACAGAAGGTAGTTGGAAATTCCTCTTACAACATACACTGTGGAGACAAGCCAACAAACAGGAGGAGGATGTTCCAGACATGGGGACAGAATGTAAGTATTCCTGTTCTACATTTGAAGTAATGTTGGTTTAACATGGTTTGTGTGGATATGGCTATTCTACATGATTTAAAGTCTGGCATGACAGTGTTATGTGGTTGAGGAAACTCTCACCTGGAGGGCTATCTGCAAACTGTCCAGAGTTTGGAGTCTTACATGTGTTGCATTATTCAAACATTTCCTATCTTTAGATATGCAGTAGCATACTCTGATGATTGCAGTCAGTACATGGTGACATCCATGTGAGGTACTGACTTTATATCCCTCAGAAGAGCTATGTCACAACAAACCCTGTTACACCAGGAATTTTCTGAGTTAATTACAGCAATATGTCAACATTGGCCCTGTGTTTGTGCCTCCCTCCCCCAAGTCTGTCACACTCTGTCCATATGTCATGCAGTAAGAGGTGCATATAGATCAGGGGAGGTCATCGTGCCTCTTTACTCATCCCTCATCAGGCCCATAATTGAGTACAATGCCCCTTTTGGGATGTACCTTACCAGACACCTGCAGCAACTGGAAAGACCCCAAAAGTACCTCACCAAGAGGATCAAAGGGCTCAAACAGATGCCATATGCTGCCCGGTTAAAGAAACTCCAGCTCTACTCAGTGGCATACTTCCTGTTCAGAGGCGATCTGTGCCTGACGTATAAAGCCATGTCCAACCCGGAATTAATGGACATGCTGCACCTCAGAAAATCCAAATCCCATCAAGCTACGCGCTCGAGAGACTTGAACCTCAGCACTGAAATAAATAGGACATGCTGGAGGGACAGATTCATAACCCAGAGGCTCCCTTCACTCTGGAATAAAATCCCAGTCCAGGTTAGGCAGAGTCCCTCATTGACTCTCTTCAAGAGGAATCTTGATGAGTGGATGGGAGATCATAGGTTTACCCCGGGTATCACTTCTGTGTCACTGTTAGACAGAGGCACAGTATACTAACCTCGAAAAAGGGCATAGCAAAATAAATTTAATATGGGTGGCGAAAGCCAAACACATTCTGGCTAGGCTTATAAATGCCCTAGGGCAGATAGCCTAGTATGAACCTATGAACCTATGAACCTATGTACAGTACATCACTATTTACTGACATCATACCTGATAAGTCAGTGAGATATCAGACTGCTAGACATGTTATGTATAGTAGGCCTCGTATTTGAGAACAAAACCTAGACATTCTCTTGTAGTGTATACAGTAGTGAGGTCTGTGTACTTATGGTGATTGTTGACAGAGTGTGAATTATGAATATGTTACTTGGCCTATGTACAGACTGTGGTAGATGTCATTGTTCTTGGTCCTGTTCTATCTGATGTTCCATGCTGCTCCAGTTTATGGTACCCTATCAGTGTACATATTTATAGGGCCAGACTTACACATGTCCCATACCACAGTTAGGCATCAGACTACACTGTGTATTGGCCCAGTATATCTAGGGTTACTGTGTGAGTGGCTCATATGAGGGTGGTTTTGTTTACACAGTCCATATAATGTAATATTACTTAGGCTTACCATAATGTGACTGTGACTGTGCTCAGATTAGTTGTGGGTATGAACTTTCACACTGGTGTCTGTTAATCCATGCAGTTACATGCCTGTAGTGCCTGCTATAATTGCAAGTACATGTGTATTCCCCCATAGGAAACTTGGGTCAGTGATGTGGCAGTCTGCCTGTAGTTTGCACAGTGCTTTCTGACATGCCTAGCAGCTCAGTGTATTTACCTAGTGTGATGTTATTTCCAGATATTTGTCAGATGTACTGCTGCCTGGCCACCATAACTGTTGTGTATTTCTGACAAAACAGTGGGATGTTGTAAAGATGTATGTCACTAACTAGAGTGAAGTATGTGGGCTTGGGACCTCTGCTCCTCCAGTTCATATGTGTTAAGACAGACAGGAGTGTGTCAATGGATCAACTGTGTGAGCTTATCTATTCCAGTATTTTTGTGATATCCCCATTTATATGGCTGTAAACATCCATTTTGTCAGGCTTGGTCCACACATCTTGCACTATGGAGTTCTGTGTATACCTCTGCACTGACCAGATTGTGTCAGACTGTTCACGTTTATTGGTCATATCTCTGCTGTATTCCACAGGATCATTACTTTGATTTGTGTGGTACTTCACTATGATGATCTTATGATGTCTGTCAGTAACTGATGGCATACATGTCAGTATCAGATGTGACTTCCCACACATTTCTGTTAAGACAACTCCTGTTACTGTAGCGACATTCCACATTTATACCTGCAACACTTACATGACATCCCCTTGCAGTAAGAGGTTGTGACTATTGGTGCTGAGGTATGACTCCACTACATGTTATGGGGATATGTTTTATGTATATATATCTATATATATCTATATATATCTATATATATATATATATATATATATATATACACACATACATATATATATATATATATATACATATATGTGTGTGTATGTATATATATATATATATATATATATATATATATAATATATATATATATATATATATATATATATATATATATATATATATATATTTTATATATATATATATATATATATATATATATATACACACACACACACACACACACACACACTCACACACATATATATATATATATATATATATATATATATATATTTTTTTTTTTTTTTTTTTTGGCTATACTGCTCAGACAAGCTCCTCATGGTCCTGCAGAGTGGTCCTAGCAGCAGGGAACTCAGAAAAGCGACTACTTTCTGGATTTAAGTATCTTTGCCACTTGGAATAGCTTCTGTAGCTTACCCTGAACTAGCTTGAACTGTTTTTTTAACTGTTTGCTGCATTATTTTAAAATCTGCACTTAAAGTTACATTTTAGTCGAATTTGATCGAAAGTTTGTTTGTTTGCCTGTTTAATTTAACTGTTGAGGCTGCCCACTAAAGTGTGCTAGCCTGTGTAACTGATTTATCACTGTTTCTGCATTTTCTGTGTGTTTCTATCAAAAAAACAAATAAAAACAAAAAAATAATCCTTGTTTTCCCGCCTCTCCTCGACTAGTTTAGACCAGTTTACGGGCATTGCTGTATTCTGGGCTGTGGTGTAGTTCCTGTGTTGTCCATTACCTTACTTGGATAGAAGGAAGTTTCTTTGCTCACCAGTGGGAGTGGGGAGCCTTGAGCAGCCTACCTGTCCCTGTAGGAAGTGACCTCAGCACAAGAAGCTGTAGTAATTGGTTGTTTTGGACCATTTCTAGCTCTTTTGTAGTTCACTGTTTAAAATCCGCCTCTGGGCATTTTTTCTGGCTATACTGCTCAGACAAGCTCCTCGTGGTCCTGCAGAGTGGTCCTAGCAGCAGGGAACTCAGAAAAGTGACTACTTTCTGGATTTAAGTATCTTTGCTTTTTTCACTTGGAATAGCTTCTGTAGCTTACCCTGAACTAGCTTGAACTGTTTTTTAACTGTTTGCTGCATTATTTTAAAATCTGCACTTAAAGTTACATTTTAGTTGAATTTGATCGAAAGTTTGTTTGTTTGTCTGTTTAATTTAACTGTTGAGGCTGCCCACTAAAGTGTGCTAGCCTGTGTAACTGATTTATCACTGTTTCTGCATTTTCTGTGTGTTTCTATCAAAAAAAAATAATCCTTGTTTTCCCACCTCTCCTCGACTAGTTTAGACCAGTTTACAGGCATTGCTGTATTCTGGGCTGTGGTGTAGTTCCTGTGTTGTCCATTACCTTACTTGGATAGAAGGAAGTTTCTTTGCTCACCAGTGGGAGTGGGGAGCCTTGAGCAGCCTACCTGTCCCTGTAGGAAGTGACCTCAGCACAAGAAGCTGTAGTAATTGGTTGTTTTGGACCATTTCTAGCTCTTTTGTAGTTCACTGTTTAAAATCCGTGTTTGCATGGCTTTGCGCGGTTGTGCGCATAGCGCAGCGCTGGTTAAACAAGGTTAAACTTCTTCTGGCTCCGCCAGGTCTGCTCTTCAAATTTTCCCTTAAGGAAGCTCTACTCTTAGTATAATCAGACTACTCACTATATTATAAGCCTAGCACTTGTTCTCAATACTTCTCTACTAAGTAAGCACTCTCGTACTAACTAAAGCACTACATCTACTTACCACCCCTGTGAATATCCACTTCCCTTAAAGGTACAGCACTCCCTTATACTGTTCTAGCATGTCGAGTGGTAGATTACTGGTGTCCTCTCCAGTTCAGCTGGTCAATCTGGGTATCTTGAGACAATGCTACAATTGTCTCATGTACACAGACAACCCTATCCTCCTCCCAACAAACACAAATACATGTGAGAGATGCAACTATATAGCCAAACTGGAGGCTGAACTCTCTCAACTCAGAGCTGGCATGACCAGACAGGAGGAGATGGTAACCACACACACAACAATCCCAGTCCCACATAGACCTACCACAACTGCAAACCAAAGACATAAAAACACAAAGACATACTCGGAGGCTCTAATAAAAAACTTACCAAAACAACAGAGGCTCCCAAAGCAGACATCCAAAAATCCACCACCTCAAAACAAAACACATGCAACACATACTTCAATAAATCAGTGTGTCAACCAATCACAGCCCTTAAGGCCAAACACCTTGCCTGATACACTAGTAATAGGTGACTCTATAGTCAGAAACACTGATGTCCCGCTGACCAAGCTGAAGAAGGAGAGGGTGACTGTGAGCTGTCTATCGGGAGCTAGGATCCACCACATAACACACGCACTCAAGTCACTCCAAAGCAAGTACAAATATGACTCCGTCATTGTCCATGCTGGTGTGAATGACCTGAGACGTACCTCCCTGGACTACATGAAAAGAGACATAGAGGAGCTCTCCGATTATGTATCCCAGGCTGGTATGACCCTGACCCTGAGCAGCATCTTGCCCTCACCAAGAATGATACCACAATACAAAGACAAGATGATCAGCTTTATTAATAATTGGATCAAGTACTGGTGTCATTCTAAGGGGATCCAATGTCTGTCTGCCTGGGATGACATGTTGGACAAGCCAAGCTTCTTCGCAAGGGATGGCTTACACCTGTCACCACTGGGCTTCCGGATATTGGCTAAGGCTCTTGCCACCCCCATAGTGCCTTTTTTAGGCAAGGCTCAAAAGACAAACCCACCTCTTTAGAAAACAAAAATGGAAAAAAACTAAGGGTAATGCTGCTCAATGCCAGAAGTCTAAATCTCAAGATGCAGGCACTTGATGCACTCCTCAGCATGGAGAACATCGACGTCTGTGCAGTAACTGAAACCTGGTTCAAGGTTCCTGAGAGCACCCCAGTGCTGCCAGGCTATACCTCGTATCATGCTTTTCGGCTCCAAAACCCGGTCTGAACCACAATGGGAGAGGGAGTGTCCATATTCATCAAGGACACCCACACCTCCAGGTTAGTAGCAACATATGAAGCATCAGAGACCATACAGGTGCAACTAACCATAGGCAAAACTGCTATACAACTGGTAGCATGTTACAGACCACCCTCCCAATCTCAAGAACCCCACTCAGCCTTCCTGAAGACATTGGAGGATATGAATGTATCACAAAACACCATCATGCTGGGAGACTTCAACTACCCAAACATAGATTGGGTACATTATTCTAGCCCTAATACCCTAGCCCAAAGGTTCCTGGAATTCATAAATTCAAATGCACTGGAACAACTAGTCACCTCTCCCACTAGGGAGATAATATACTAGACCTGATCATCACAAACATGGGGACAAAATGCTCCACACCGGAAGTATACCCCTCACTAGTGAGATCTGACCACAAACTAATCACCCTGGATATACATATCCCACCTCCACCCCCAGCACAAAAGACCACAGTGAAAAACTTCTCAAAAGCAGACTTCACTCTTCTTAAGACTGAGATGGTATCCTTTAAGCCCACTGTGCCAGTGGATACCACATCCCACAATGCCAAATCCTTCACAAATGCTTTCTATGGACATCTCCAAGAATGCATGGATCATGCAATCCCAAATAAATCCAAGTCCCTCTCCACCAAAGGTAAGCGTCCTGTCTGGTGGACCTCAGCCGTAAACAAATTGTATAACAAAAGAAGGAAGCTACTGCACGTCAGATCAAAATCCCATGAAGGGAAGACATCTCTGATCAACATTAGCAGAAAACTACGTTCTCTCATAAAAACATCCAAGGCCAACTTTGAGAGAAAAATCGCTAAGGACACTAAAGATAACCACAAAGCCTTCTTCAGCTATGTTAGAAGCCTGGGCGGAAACCCTCAGATATGTTCAGAGTTGGTTCACCACAACAAAAAATACACTGAACCCACAGATATTGCCAACATTCTGGCTGACAGGTTCAGTGCAAATTTCTCCCCTCCCTCACCCCCAAAAGAAGAAATACTTATTCCAGCTGAATGTAATCTCCCTGTCATCTCAGATGTCCAAGTGAGAACTGCCCTAAACAAAGCAAAAAACACAGCATCAATGGGACCTGATGGTATCCCGGGTTGGTTTTACGTGAACTCCAAGAGGAGCTAAACCCACACATAAGAATGCTATTTAACCTTAGCCTTACTTCGGGATATGTACCTGAACACTGGCGTACAGCAACAGTGGTCCCACTCCACAAGGGGGGTGCCTCTACAGACCCTGGAAACTACCGCCCCATAAGCTTAACCAGCCTGGTCTGCAAAGCTATGGAAAGAATCATTATGGAACTCATAAACAGAGACATAGGGGACCTACAGACACTTGACCCCACCCAGTTCGACTTTGTAAAGGGCAGATCCTGCCTTTTAAACCTGGTTGACTTTCGAAACAGTCACTAGAGCCATTGATGAGGGCAAAGCAGTCCATACAGCATACCTGGACTTGGCTAAGGCCTTCGACACAATACCCCACTCAGGCATCATAGATAAGCTCAACAGCTTAAAAGTAAACCCATATGTCACTAGATGGGTTGCAAACTGGCTAAAGGACAGAACCCATAAAGTTAAAATCGCTGGAGCAATGTCAGACTCAAAGCCAGTCACAAGTGGTGTCCCACAGGAATCTGTCCTGGGACCCCTCTTGTTCGGCATTTATTTCTCAGATGTTAAAGCAAACATGGGAGGGCTGTGGCTGACAAAGTTCGCAGATGACTGCAAACTAGGCGCCATAGTCGATACACCAGCAGACACATACATCCTACAAAAAGGCCTCACAGAAATGGACAACTGGTGCCGGAGTCACGGCCTTAAACTAAATGCCAAAAAATGTATAGTCATCCCCTTTGGGAATAACAAAGTACCCACAAATTATCACATAGACAGCAACCCACTGAGTATGGAAAAAGTAATCAGAGACCTAGGGACCCAAG
Source organism: Protopterus annectens (assembly GCF_019279795.1). Taxonomy (NCBI): domain Eukaryota; kingdom Metazoa; phylum Chordata; order Ceratodontiformes; family Protopteridae; genus Protopterus; species Protopterus annectens. The sequence continues at coordinate 1,446,282,046 of NC_056745.1, forward strand.
TCGACAGCGACCTCTCATTTGACACCCACGTTGCCAAAGTGGTTAGAAAAACATTCTACCTTGCACAACTCATCATGAAGGGATTCAGATCCAGATCCAAGGATGTCATTGTACCCCTATATTCCTCCCTCATCAGACCCATGATTGAGTACAATGCCCCATTTGGTATGTACCTCACCTGGCATTTGCAACAGCTGGAAAGAGTCTCCAACATATGTCTTATTCTGCCAGACTAAAGAAACTTCAGCTCTATTCAGTAGCATACCGCCTGCCCAGAGGTGATCTCTGCCTGACGTACAAGGCCATGTCCAATCAGGATCTGATGGACATGCTCCACCTCAAAAAATCAAAATCCATCAGGACCATGAGAGCTAAAGACTTAAACCTCGGCACAAGTATGAATAGGACACACTGGAGGGATAGATTCATAACCCAGAGGCTTCCCATGCTTTGGAACAAGATCCCAGTTCATATTAGGCAGAGCCCCTCACTGACTCTCTTCAAGAGAAATCTTGATGAGTGGATGGGAGATCGTAAGTTTACCCCAGGGGTCACATCTGTGTCACTGCTAGACAGGGGCACAGTAAACTAATTCTATTATATAAGGGGACCTTCATTGTGTCACTACTAGACAGAGGCACAGTATTCTAAATTTATTCTGCACATTTTTGTACCATTTCATGGGGTGGCAAAAGCCACATCACTATGGCTAGGCTTACAAATGCCCCAGGGCAGATAGCCTAGTACTATACTATGAAACTATGAAACTATATATATATAGAGAGAGAGAGAATATATATATATATATATATATATATAAATCAATATACATATATATATATATATATATATATATATATATATATATAAATCAATATACAGATATATATATATATATATATATATATATATATATATATATATATATATATATATATGTACATGTATACATATATCTACATATATGTGTGTGTGTGTGTGTGTGTGTGTGTGTGTGTATATATATATATATATATATATATATATATATATATATGTATATATCCATATCCTTATGTGTAAACATGAGCATTGTATATACCTTTCCAGATGTATCCCACCATATTTATCTGATATGTGTATATTTAGATATAACAACATACTGATTCAACACTAATTTCACTAACAAGTACTACACAATTTTAGAATTCAAAGCAGTTGTTCACTACTATTTAGTATGTGCACTGACAGATATATTGGATAAAACAACTAACATTTCCACAGCTGTGATGGTTTAGTGGTTAACTGCTTTGACTTAAGTGTATAAGTTCCTGCGTTCAAGACCTGCCAGGGCAGTTTATTTTGTTGCTAGGCAGAACAGGGAATCTTGGATACAGAGTGGTTAAGGCAGTTTTTTTTTTTAATGAGTTTTTTTTTAAACATGTTTGTTGGTTTTAACATACAATCAGTAAAACATAGCAATTTATACAAGCAGTTAACAAATAAAAATGTTGACATTCATAAAACAACAAAAGTATTTACAAAGACATCTACATTTAAATACATCATCTAACATAGCTATAATACATTATAAAGGTTCCAAGTCTTTTTTTAACAAACTCTGTAAAGTATCCCACATATTATAGCAGGTTGTTTACCTAGAAGTTCTTGATTTAATGGTCATTAGTTCCATTTGACATACCTCTAGCAAAACATTTTTAAACTCATTCAAAGAAGGAGGGGTATCTGATATCCAATTTCTAGTTATAATATTTCTAGCCACTGCTAGAATTGACCATAATAGGGGATGTTTAACCTTTTTAACACATTTTGGTATGGGATTATTGAAGAGGATTAGTGATTTAGATATTGTAAAATTATCTGTAAAGAGAGCCTTTAGAAAATTATTAACTGATGTCCAATATCCCTTCAGTTTTATACAATCATGAAACATGCGCCCAGTTAGCATTTATCTCTGTGGTACATATCTTACATATGTTATCTTTTTTTATTAATTTTGGTCATTATTAACAGGGTGCAGAATGATCTGTATAAGAATTTCCAGGCATAAAGTTTCCATTTGATTGAGGAAGTTGTTTTAGAAGCTGATTCCAGTATATGACTTTTATCGTGTTGTTCTGGGGGTTGTCTGTTTATGGAATTGAAGTAGTTGCAGTAATTTTCTGGACAGTTGAAGGTTTCATCTCTAATAATTTTGTGTATGTGAGAAAGCTTGCCTTTATCTGAAACCTTCTGTTGTAGATTTAGTATCATGTAATCTATCAGTATTGGGATAGATTCTTTAGTTACTGGTGTTATTAAGTCTAGTTTATTAGAAATATATTGTCTGAAAGTCTACATCTCCAACCAACAAGTTTCATCCAAATCAAATTCTTGAATTAAAAAAAATCTAGATTTTTAACTTTATTATCCTGCAGCATCTGATGCCAGTTAAGTTTTTCTGCCTGAATCTTAAAGTTTTATCAGGGTTAGATGATGCGAGTATACCGTGTGTATAAGTTATGGGAAATAAAATGAAGATCCATTCCTTATATTTGTTTATATATAAAGTTATGAAAAGTAATAGTAATATTTATTGGGTAATTTGATGCGTGTCTCTGTGTTATGGGTATAGTGCAAAATTCTTTGAGTATCCATAATATGAGATTATTTATAATAATATTTTTATGTGTCAGTGGTATACTAGTTAATTCCATGCCTGTTAATTCCCAATATTTTTTCCATTTCACAACATATGAATTATCTATTAGTAGAGCTATAGTTTTGATAACAGAGGATATAGAGTATAGATCAAAGTCAGGAAAAGATATACCTCCTTAGGACCAATTATTAATATGTGTCCTTAATGCTACTCTAGGTCTATGAGGTGCCCAGAAGAATTTTGACATGAATGAGTTTAATTTTTTAATGTTTGTTTTAGTAGGTGGGAGTAGTATCGATTGTATTACATATAATATCTTTGGAAATATAATCATTTTTATAATTGTCTTTCCTCCATGGAAAAAAGGCTATTATTCCAACTTTTAAACAGGGTTTGTATGTTTTCAAGACATTTATTGTAGTTATTTTGAATGATTGATTTAATATCTCTTGCTAAGATAATTCCTAGATAAGGTATATGACCTGAACCTGGTATACATTTATGAAAAGCTTTTTTAAGAATATTTTTCCCTAAATGTATTGGCAAAATCTTTATTTTTTCTTCATTAAACATCAGACCTGAGATTTTCTTAAAGTCTGCCATTATGTTAAATAATGACTGTACAGAAGAGTTGTTTCCTGCCAATGTAATTAATACATCATCAGCAAAAAGCTGAATTTTAGATACTGTATTCTCATTTATTTTAAATCCTCCAATGTCATTGTTGTTTCTAATTAAATTAGCCCAGGGCTCCATTATTAAGGTAAATAATAAAGGGGAGAGCGGATACCCCAGTTTAGTACCTTTTAATATGGATATCTTTTGAGAGACACATGTGCCAATTTTTACGTATGCCAGTGCTCCTTTATATAGATTTTCAATCAGGTTTAAAAATGTATCGGAGCATTTTGTACATCTCAGCAAAATAAACAAGTAGTCCCAACTCACAGAGTCAAAGGCTGAGTTTATGTCAAGGTTAATTAATGTCAGATCCTTCTTATTTTTATTTGCATAGTCTATTAGAGTTAACGTTCTTCTTATGTTGTCAAAAGTATTTCTATTTATAATAAAGCCTTTTTGATCTGTCAATAATGTTTGGAAGAATTGTCTTTAATCTGTCAGCAAATATGTTCATAAACATCTTGTAGTCAACATTGAGCAGTGAGATGGGCCTATATAATGAACATCTTGTAGTCAACACTGAGTAGTGAGATGGGCCTATATGATGAGCATCTTGTAGGGTCTTTATTGGATTTCAGAACTGGTGAGATAAAAGTGTATTTACAAGATGGGGGGGTAGCAAATTCAGACTGAGCTGCCAGGAAAACATTATGTATTAATGTATGGACATTTTTAGAGAATATTTTGTAAATCTTGGGTATTATACCGTCGTTACCTGGTGCTTTATTTAACTTGAGTTTGTTTATTTGAGTGACAATGTCTGTATATGAGATGCTCTTATCTAATGACTCAATCTGTTGTTTATCAAGTTTTTTGTCCGTGTATGTGCTAATGACATTCTTTATTTTATCTTTTGGGTCCATATTAACTCTGTCATTGTTTATTTTATGAAAGTAATATTTAAACTCATCTAGAATTTCTGATAAATTAGTTTTTCCCTGAGGAAAAAATCTCTTTGATATGATTTTGTTTGTTAAGTTTTTTGTTTTATTTTTAATTTTATTTAAATATTTGGGATTTATTGAATATGTTAGGAATTTATATTTCTCTTGATTTGATTTTGATTTTGTGATTTAAAATTTCTTTGTACGTCTCATTTAACTTATTTATTTCTTCTATAATACTTTTATTTGTGATATCTCCCTTATTATTGAGTTTAAAAGTGTCTAGCTTATTTTGTATGTCTAGTAGATCTTTATCCCATGTTTTCCTTTTATTATTATACCATCTTATACTTTGCCCATATAGATATGATTTCAGAGCATCCTATATATATATATATATATATATATATATATATATATATATATATATATATATATATATATATAATCAAAATGTCTGGTGTAGTGTTTATTTCTAAGACATTTTGTGTCTCCTTATTTATAAATTCTTTGAAGTCTTTTAGTTGAGTTAAGTAGGCAGGAATTCTTCTAATCTGGGTATTGTATGTTACATTTACCATAAGTTCAAAAGTGATAGAATTATGATCTGATACTGGGCAGTAAATGACCATAGATTTAGATAAATCTTTTACAAGCTGGTTAGAGATCAGAACTTTATCTATTCTAGAATACGACTTGTGTCTGTTGGAAAAAAAAAGTACATGGTAGTGACTTAGTATCAGCTTGATTATTAATGTCACTCAAATGATATAAGTTAATAAAGTCTTTTAGTTGTTTTGCACTAGCTGTAATTTTCCTCTTCCCAAGGGTAGGAGTATCATTATCATATAGAGAACAATTGAAATCACCTGCTAATATGATGTGTCATTTAGAGTGGAGTACTTTTTGATTGAAATTCTGTTTCACTGTGGTAATACCTATGCCTGGTATCCAATATATGTTGATAAATGTAAAAATCTTTCTATTTATCTGTACTGTAACCATGCAGAACATTCCCTTGTCATCCTTGTATGTCTTAATAATTTTGGGAATAGGTATGGATTTGGTCCACAGGACAGCTACCCCCCTTTTTTTCTGTGTATGTTCCGGGCTGACTAAAGTTATGTACTTCTTGGTTTCTAGCTTATCTATGTCTTTTTTAAGAAGATGAGTTTCTTGAAGAAATATTAGGTTAGATCTATGCAGGTTAAGATATCTGATGAAACTTCTCCTCTTACATGGATTATTTAACTCATTAATGTTTAGGGAGATCCCTCTCAAGGTTACAATTTGACATCTATAGCATAAGGCAAAATATGTTTAGTTTATAATTTTTTATACAAATTACTAAGCTATTCCCTCCTATAGATGTTAAATTAATCAAGGGTATGACTTGTGAAGTTTCTGTATGAACATGTGGGTCTTTCATTTTTATAAGAAATAAAAATGTGATTATGAGATATGATGTGGATGTCAGAATTGTAATTGTACTGTAACAATAATCAAATAAAATAGTGTTAAGAGTGAACTTCGCACCCAGCCTGGAGTTATAAACTCCAAATTCGAGTACTTACAACTACTCGAGTTACCTCTCTAACTATAACAGCAGAACCCTAGCTACCACCAAATGTCATATATATATATATATATATATATATATATATATATATATATATATATATATAAACTTTCAAAACCAAAGTTAAACTCATCTGTATTACTATGTATTATGAAAGAAATTATACAATTTATACACCTATTTCTTAGTATGTGTCAAAATTTCATTAAAGACAGTTTAAGATAACAGTAAAATTGTATATATCAAAATGATAGATCATTGCAACTTTTCATTGACTTGTTTGCATGAACATATATAGATATTTGTAACAGAGACTTTAACTAATACAGTTTATATAGACCATATAAATTCAACTTGAAAATTTCAACTGTTGTAGATGATATGTATTAATAACTAGAATATCTTGTTAACAATAGGAACATTGCAAAGTAAATTACACATTTTGAAACATTTTAAAGGAATTGGAGTATAACAGGAGATCCTTTTCTTAAGAAAGTAAATAAATCAAATCATGTGTATGAGCGAAACCAGTTTGACCAATTATTAAGCAGAATTAAACATTTTAACCAGATAAATGAGCATCTATTACATATAACTAACCTAGTAATAACTGCAACACAGCTTGAAAGGGGAAAAAATTATATATATAGATATATATATATATATATATATATATATATATATATATATATATATATATAAATAATAAATATAGGTGCTTTGTATATACTTAGCTTCCCTAAGCTTAGAAATACCTGTTTACTAATGCTTCTGTGACGCAATATATTACTCAGATCAAATTATTCATTACAGTTGTTATGAAGATAGTAATGTTAATGATATAAACATATCCAGCCATAGAAATATACATAACTGTATTATCTGCATGCTCATGGAGCTATGATAGGAGAATTAATTATCAAAGCAAGACCGGAATAGTAAAAACATTGCTATAATCAAAGGGAAGACATGACGTTATATATAAAACAGTATGCAATAGCTTTATATATTGTATATATTACATACTAGCTTAAGAATGTATCAAATCACTCTAGTTCTGAAATAAAAAAGTTCAAAATATAAGATTATCATACATTGTTAGATAACAATAGCATGTTTTAGTATGTGTATTGAAACAGCAATTGCAATACTGCTTTTGTGTAAAGCACCTTTAAGAACATTCTAACTAATATACTACTGAATTCAGCTGCAGCACATTTTTAAACTTCAGTAAATGGATTAGACAGTAAGACAATGCTTTAAAATATACTGTAGCTTAACTAAACATAAATTATATCAATAAAATGCTATTATAATGATATAACTTCAGGTGGAACCACCTCAGGGAATGGTGCTTGTCCCTCCCCGGGAGCGTGAACAGACAGGATCCTGTAACCTGAAGTCAGGTTCAGAGTCTGGCGCATAGGGAGCTCCACAGAGAATTGGTGGGATCTGCCCTCATGACACAATTATAGTTTCAGCCTATCCCTCCTGCTCAGCCCCCAGCACAGCCACCTTCAGGTGCTGTGGTGACTGCCCATGGGTGGGGACCTCAGTCCCACTGTTTCCATTTGGGGGCTCATGGGCTTCCAATTTCCAAACACCCCTCACTGTCCAAGGTGTTTACCCATCACATGTGTCATATACCACTCATGCATGCTGTCTTGTCTGTCTTGTCTGTCTTCTGACCCAACCTACCTCCCCAAATATGCCTACTATCCTTCCCCAACATCCCACTCTCACCCTAACTAAAAAAGGGCAATCTGTTCCCAACACAAATTTCACACCATACGTAACTGTCCATTTCGAACCTGCTTGCAACTGCTTACATGTGCTTTAATCACTCTTTATCCAACAGCCATTGTTCTGGCCAGCAAATAAATTATCAGCCCTTCCAAGTGTGTAACCCAGGACCCTGCACACCATAACCATGTCAACTTACCAGTAAGCCATCTGAGCTGCAGATATGTGTGATGTTTTCTCAAACATATCATGCAGCACAGTCATTCAACAGTAGGGAAAATGCATTTATATATATATATATATATATATATATATATATATATATATATATATATATATCTAATGCATTCAGACATCAGGTCCACATTCTGAACCTCCTTCCTCCACAGCTGCACTATTCTGCCTTGCTACAAAACAAAGCATCACATGTTGGGTGGGAGGCTGGCATTAGGGTTAAGGTACAGGGTTTGAATCTAACAAGGGGTAATTAGCTAGGCTTAAAATGACCCACAAGGGCAGTTAGTCTAGTACTAATCTATGAACCTATGTGGACACAGCCTAACATTAGGGGGGATATATAGTGACAGATCATAGATAAGCCTATTACAAACCTATGAAGTTTCTGCATGATACATTTCACATTACCATGACTGTTCTGAAGGTGGTGGGATCTGAAACTCATGTGTCTGTCATGACTTCATTACTTCCACCTTTAGCTGTTTACCAGACTAATATGCATGTTTGGAGGAAAAGAACAAACACTATGATGGCTTACGTCTTGTCATTCTGTGCAGATCTGCACAGTTGACAGGTATGGCCCACTGCCCACAGGGCTTGATGCTATGTCCATAGCAGTTGTTCAGTAGGACATCTTTACAGGAACAAGTCTTGATGGCACATATAAATCTTTCAACATCATTTATCCCCATTATTACAGACCAAGTATTACATTTAATTTCATGCATACATGTTTCACATACCTGTTTTATTATTGTGCTCTCTTCTGTGTACCACTTGGATATCTTCCTTGTTTTTTTTTTATATATATATTTTGTTTGTAGTATTATTTTTTAGTGTTATTTTTGATTTTTTGTTCTCTTTCTCTCTCACACTCCACTACAGGGATCAAGCTGGTTTGAATAGGTTGCAGCATGGCTTTTGTAGGTGATGCTCATGATCAGGTGATGGCCTCTGCACCAGCTGGTGTTCCCCACTTGCTAATTGCATGCAGCCAGCTGTGTAGTACCTCCAATAGCCAATGTCATAGCAACCCACTACTATAAATGACTACATCATGTGGGCATTGTCCCTTTACTTTTCCTGTATGGAAGACATCCTTCCTGTTTGTGGGCAGCAGAGTTAGACAGCAGGTAGCAATATTGCTTACAACAGGACTTGCGGACACAGGCCAACTACAAGTTTGTATAAGGTTCCAGACCTACGGACAGTGTGACTATTGCTGTTATATGCATTGAATACTGCTGGTTGTACAGGGTTTGTGAGTACATGCTAGTTTTGCATAGAATGCAGTCTGTCTCCATAGCTCTCAACTGTGGGCCTATCCACATAATGGCCAGAGGATTGGCTGTTTTGCTTTGTCTGTTCAACACACAGGTCTTGTCTCTGACATATCAGTGACATTCTCTCCATTGATTGCTATGTACATGGCAACATCCATTTGTGTTTCTGACTTCATATTCCTGAGTAAGGGTATGTTGCAACCAATCCTGTAACACCAGCAACTTTCATAGTGTATAACAGCAATATTGCAAATATGACCCTGTATTCCAGCCTCTGTCCTCCACATATATACCAGGCTTTGTCCAGATGTCATGCAGTGAGAAGTTGTTAGGTAATGGCCTATCATTATTTAGTGTTGGTATTCCTGCTATAATTTCAGTGATGTTGTGGACTCCCACACAAATTGTGGGGTAGGGTCCATATATATGAGTGTTATATTCCCTTGTAAGACATTTTAGGGAGGAGGTGTATTAAATGTCTTTGACCTAGGCTGTTACAACATGTGAGGGATATCAGTAGTAAGAAACAGTAAGGTATATGGCTGTACAAAGATCTATATTAGAACATCAAAAGTTTAACAGTTCAAATCACTAAAGGTCAACCTTTATTGATCGAACTATTAAAACTTCGAATGTTCATAAAAATAAACTAAAAAAAAGAAAATCTAAAGGGTGTAGGCAGGGGGGAAAGCTCCCATGCACCCCCCACACCCCCTGCTACTTAAATATACCAACTCCGAGACCGCACTACATTGAAGTAAATGGAAATCTCCCCTTATGGAGATTTCCATTTACCAGTTCGATGTTCTGCACTTTCGCTATTCTCATGTTGACAATGTCGGATTTGACATTGTCGGTTTTCAAAAATATAATATAGACCAGCTGTACATTTTCAAACATTTCACATGGGAACAGTGGTGGGATACTGCTTACTGTCTTACACACAGTTCTGTTTGTCAGTGTGATAGTGATGTTTTAAGTTAAGCATTGTTATGTAACAGATACATTTACATTGTGACTAATACTTTCCCTCCTAGGGGTTGAGTACAGAGTGTAATTGGAGGCTGCTGAACTACATCTGTAATTAACTGTTGATTGGTTCTTATCTTCAAGGCAAGTGTTTTTTTTTACTGTTGTACTACTTGAAGGCCTTAGCCTGGACAGCAAAGTATGTTATGTTTTACAGATTACTGTATCAAATGTTTTGTTTGAGAGTTGCATGAATCAGTTATTATGTATTTCAAACACATAACTGCTATAAGAAATGGCATAAACAACTGAAATAGTACACAAACATTTCTATGTATGCAAACTTGTGTGTGGTGTTGTGTCCTTTGCATTGTGTGTGGGTATATGTTTCACGCAATAATTCTCATTTGTAGAACATAATTAAACACTGGCTGTTAACTTGTTGTGGCTATGTTGTACAGAGTCCTGGGTTCAAGACTTGCGAGTGCTGGCTATTGTGTTGCAAGGGAAATCTTTTCTGCTGTGGAGGAAGGGGTAATGGCAATAATTAGAAAAGATCACTATGTTGGGCCCTTTCACCCCCATTAACAGTGTCTTTGATCAGATGATTTGCAGTGAGAGGTTCAGAGTGTGGATACAATGTGTGAATGCAATACACATTTAAATATATATATATATATATATATATATATATATATATATATATATATATATACATGTATGTCGACATATATATATATATATATATATACATGTATATAGCTCTATATATCTAGCTATATATATATATATATATATATATATATATGTGTGTGTATATATATATATATATATATATATATATATATATATATATATACACATCCATCCATCATACATCTACATATATAAATACATTTTCCCTACTGTTGAATGACTGTGCTGCATATGTTTGAGACAACATCACATTTATGTATAGCTCAAATGGCTTAGTGGTAAATTACTGTGGCTATGGTGTGCAGTGTCCTGGGTTTGAAACTTGCAAGGGGTGCTTATTTTGTTGCTGGGCAGAACAAGGTCTGCTGGATACAGAATGATTAAGGCACTTTTACGCAGTTGTAAGTGGGTTTGCACAATGGTAAGCAATGCTAACTTCCAGTTAAATATGCTTGCAGACAGTTAGACTGACAGTGCTTATTCTGTGTAGCCATTGCTTGCCGCCATGCAAACAGGCTTAAACCCACTTACTGCTGCTTAAAAGAGCTTACTCCCACTTACCCCTGCTTTAATGTCTTTAAAAGAAAAGAAAAAAGGGGTGATAGGAAAGTGGTGAAAAAGGGGGCATGCGGAGGGAAAAACAATAAGGAAAGTAGCTAGGGATGTGCAGAATGGGTGTAGGGAAGGTCCATAGCTGTCCATTTCTTCTATGGCAACAGCTGTGCATATGTACTGAATTTGGAGATAGATTTGGACACTCAAACCCCTGAGAGAGGGGAGAGGACAACAATAATGTGTTGTGAAGCCAATTAGACCAGATTACACGTGTCCAGTGGACACATGTGCAAAATGGACAGCTATGTATGGGGCGTAATCTTTTTTTTTGGGAACAAATTGCCTTTTTTTGTTAAGGTGAGAGTGGGATGTTGGGGAAGGATAGTAGGTATATTTGGGGAGGTAGGTTGGGTAGGAAGACAGACAAGACAGCATACAGGGGCAGTATGTGACACATGTGGGGGATAAACACCTTGGATGGGGAGGGGTGTTTGGAAATAGGAAGCCCATGAGCCCCCAAATGGAAACAGTGGGACTGAAGTCCCCACCCATGGGCAGTCATCACTGCACCTTCATGGCCCCAAAGGCTGACCCTCTAAATGCACCACGTGGCCCACAAGCTGGCATAGCAGATCTCCAAACTCCCTTCAGAGCTCACTACGGACCAATCCCCGGACCTTACTTGGGGTGACAGGATCCTGTCTGTGCCCACTCCCAGGGGGGGAATCAGCCACATCCCCTGAAGCAGTTCCACCCAAAGGTTGCACGAGACCAGCAGATGAGGAGGTCCCAGGGTGGGTCCCAGGCATGCTGTGGCCTGGTGCCACGGCCAGATGAGGTGGGAGAGGGGGGGGCGCTGGGACCGGCCTTCCCATACGTGCTTTGGTGTTGCAGTTTTAAAACATATGTCAGTTAGTAATAGTCAACACAATCCAGAATTAGTTATAACAGCATGCATAGATATTCCCATTAACCCAAAATGTCAGATTTGGAACAGTTGCATAGCAAACAGAACACATGCATATATGGAACCACAGTGGTCATTACAATGGCATGCAGGTTACATTGACAGCAACAGGCAACCAATGATAGTATTTCAACATGGAACATTAATAGAAACACATTTCAATATTTATTGAACAATACAACATATCTCCCAACAGTAGGTTTGGTGTACACATACCCAGTGATTTGTGTATTTAGATTATTGTTACAGATATGGTGGGGGGAGATATGTCAATTAACTTATATGTCCTTGTAGTACTCACAACTTTAATGATCATTGCTCTAATCACTAAGGTACAGGTATTATTACAATACCCTATGGCCTTGGTTTGGGCAGTGGTATCTTTGTACACAGTGTATACTTCAGCTATCTTATAGCTAAATTCTTAAATCTCTTACCTGGTAGTCCTGTGGAGGGAATGTTTGTTAACACTATCTGACTGTTTCTACACATATTCCCAGATTCAAAGTTAATATTATGCACCTACCTCTGAATTTCTTAATGCACACACTCTGGACAAAGCTTGACAACATGGGGGTACAAATATGGACATGTTTTGAATATTGCTGTCATAAACTTGGGTTGCATGAGTGACAGGATTTTTTTTCATATAAATTTTCTGAAGGTTTTGAGGTCTGAGAATCAAATGTATGTCATTATTTCATGACTACTATTCTGAGATCATCCCACTGATTTGCCAAGGGGCAGAGGAACAGGCAGAACATATGAGCCAATTATCTGAACATTCTGAAAAATCTTTACAGTTGAGAGGTATGATTATGCATACAGCTTACTACCTCTCTCAGGATTCAAACCATGGCTGTGTCTGCTAAAAATACAACAATTTTAATCATAGTAGAGTGTGCTATTTTGGATATTGCTGTCTAGCTCTTCTGTGTTTTCTGTCTAAGTCTCTCTTGGTTGTACAATCTGATTTTGTACTTAGAACAGTCTCATGCAGACATTCCTAGACATTTTTTTATGTAGCACAGTGTGGGTAACAGTGGTTAATATAACATTGCTATTCAGAGAATACAACAATAAATGCCAGACAATACCAGAGTAAACACAACCAGTCCAGGATTTAGAGCTTTATTGCCAGGCAGTTACAGTTTTATTTAAATATGACCTATATGGGACTATTGCTGTCATATTGTCTGGTTTATTCAGTACAACCCATACAACAGTTTTTATACTGCCAGATGACTTTCTACTACTTTATATTTATTTGGTATGACTACTACAAGCAGGATTGTTCCTCACCAGCCTCGCAATGCAGGCTTTGCAGCCTATATGCATGGGCTTCCTGATTTGCAGCCCACTCAGCTGCAGCTGTAAAGGAAATAGAGACATATTTAGGCATGCCTATCCTTCACATACACACACTGGACTTTAGTAAACAGTAAGGTATGACTGCTTACACACTGCTGGGACATCACCCCTCTGCCTTGCTTCTTGGACGCACTCATCCAAGACCTCCCTCTTTCTCCTCTTCAAGTCAGCATAGTGGTGCCTGACCTGCTCACCAGTCTGAGGGATACCAGTGGCACTGGTGATATCATAGGCGAGATGGTCCCAGGCTTCTGCTTTATATTGGGTGCCCTGGTACTGGCCCTGCAGCAGTCTCTCATCATGTTTTTTACCAGGAGTCCTACTATGAACCTGGACTCCTGTATGCCCCAATGCTGCACCCGGAAGTGCAATCCCTCTCCAACTCCAGTCATTCTGCCTACAGTGGGAAGCTGCAACCAGTTATGAGCTGTATTCCCACCTGTGGGGTTTAAATACGGCTTATTTCACACCTTTTTCCATGATTGGACGGTTTTGAATATGCTGAGCTAAGCTAAGCTATGGGCAAACTTACTTAGGTAAGGTTGGCATTTCTTAAAGGGACAGATTCAGCACTGCTTACCAATGGGCAAATTCACTTAGCTGGGCTACTCATTGTTTAGCAGTCCTATTTACACAATGCTTACACCTGGTAAGCAGAGCTGTGCAATGCTTAGCATTGCTTATTTTTTTATTTGATAGACTATCTGCTGTATGGCATTGATTCATCATTCATTACATATTATAAATTTGTTAACTGTCCCTGGCATCCCCCAATGTGGTTTCATTACATTTATTCATGTGTGACTATACTGTTTGAGGCACTTGTGTTTATATGGGGATTTCACAACTTTATTAAACTGACACCTCACATCTGGACCTAATGCAGTACTCTGGTTAAAAAATATATGCTATTTATTAGGTAATACTAAAAAAATTCTTTATGTACTCCTTTCACATGTAAAACAGCTATAGTGGGGATCAAACCGGGAATGGCTGCTCACAAAGTGTACACTCTAACCACTACACTATTGCAATACTGCTTGGGTTAGGTGTCTCTTGCTATTTAACTTGTTGTGCTGTTTAAGCTGGACTAAGTGTAGCTAAGCAACAGGCACACCCGTGCAGCTACGCTTAAACTTTATCACATTTATAAAAACAAAAAGTTTTGATGTGTTATTTTATCTACACCCTTCAAAATATCCATGCTAATGCTAAACCTGTTATTTTATCAGCTTTTTGCTTTGTGGGGCAATTGTCCCTTTTGGCTTTGTCCACATTACTACCTCTGACAGGTTGGGAGGTGTGCGCTATGTGCTTATGCTGCCTGTGTCATCCTAAATAACTTTTGGCTTGGTAGGGACGATTGTCCCTTATTCCTTTGACCACTGATTTTTGTTTTCCTGATGGGTTGGGGGTGTTACAAGCATTCTCGCTCATTTTTAATTGACGAAAGGCAATTGTGGAGTGCAGGGGCATGTGTATTGTGAGAGCTCTGCTCTCAGACACACCCCCTGCACTTGTACACAGCTCTGTGTCAGTTTAACAGCAAAGGCAGTGCACCTTCATGAATCTGCAAGGCATGCTGCCGTGCTGTACAGGAACGGTCCAGGCCGTGTAGGAATAACTTATTCCTGCATGGCTGCTTGCTGAATCCTGGGGATACTCTTTACATTTTTGTTGCCTAATTTATTTATTTTACAGATGTCTACTTTCTCTACTACTTTCATCATTAAACACAAAAAAACAAAAAGGAGAAGGAAAACTGTTCACCATTGTTATCACAAAAGTAACAACAACCATTCTCTCGGTGTTTGTTCTAATAATAATGATGAAAACACCACAAAATTCTCTAGACCACTAACTCTATTGTAGTTTAGTGCTTTTATTCTATTTATACCAGGACTCTACCAGAACTAAAATGTAAGCCGCCTTGACAACATTTAAAGTGCAAAACAAATCATGTAATATCCCACAGCTATTGATTCTTGTGAATGATAAGGAAAGAGGAATGAAGCAGGAAGGAAGAAGTAAGGTAATTGTTTATAAAATATAAAGGAAAGAGAGTTAAGGGGTGGGGTAAAGAGGTGCAGGAGGAGAGAAGGCTAAATGGTGGGTGAGTAGGAATATGTTTTGTCTTATGACAGATAGGGGTTAAATATGTTAAGTTATCCATGGCTGTCAGAACAATGACATTGGAATGATTTCATTGTGTGTTTTTCTGAAGTTTTTTTTTAAATCATTAATGAAGCTTATAGATTTAATGTCCTCTGGATTTTATTCTAGTATTCTGGTGCTATTTTGGAAAAATGCCACATTTTGGTAAATTATAAAAGAGCATATAATTCATAAAATCATTTATTTTTCTTTTAACAACATTTTTTAAGGCATATTTAAAATTGTGCAGGTGGTTTAGCACAGAAGATTAAGATATTAATTGGTTCTGAGCTTCATTGTGTAGCACTGGGTTTAATTCCCTTAGTCTGCATTTGTAGATAGTACTTCTGGCCTTCACTTGTGCCTAGTAGGTTTAACTAACTAATAACTACATTAAATAAAAAGCAAATAACTTTTTTTATTTACTGGTATTTCCCATTTCTGCATATATTTTGCTCTAAATTAAGCTGACATCTCCTATTATATGTATGCCATAATATGGCAACATACATGCATAACTCTTCACATATTCTTTTTTATCTCCCATTTCTTTCCCACAATCCAAATACAACATTATAAAAATTTGCATAATCTGCACACTCAAACAAATCCACATATTTCTTTTCTTTTTGTTATTTCTTCCATATTCCTTTGATAAAGGAAGAAGATGTTGTAAAATGTTCAAGTGTTTCCTCTCCTCTGTTATACCTTTCACTCAAGCATCGCCTCTCTTCCTCCTGTCTGATGTGGAATTTTGGATTTTTGAGGACAAAGAACCAGTTGTTTCCCTGGGCTTGTGGATCTCTGCAAATGGTGATGGCACCAACAAAATTAAAATATGCTTGCTTTTTGGAAGAAAAGATATGGCAAACCTGGATAGGATTTTAAAGAACAGACATCACATTGTCAGCAGAAGTCTGTATTGTAGAGTCAAAGCGAAGGTTTTCCCAGCAGTGACATTAACGTCTGGCTGTGAGAGTTGGACTATAAGTAAAGCTATATTTTGAAAAACTGATGTTTGTCAACACTGGTGTTCGAAAAAATACTTTTGATAACTCCTTGGACTGCAAGGGGATTGGAACAATCAGTAATCAGCAAAAAGAAAAAGAAAAAAAAGATCCAAACTTTCCACTGGAAGGCATGATATAACAACTAAAACCCAAATATTTTGTTCACATAATGACAGGACATGATTCACTTAAAAAGATACTGATCCTGGAGAAGATCTAAAGGAAAAAGATAATGGAGATGGTAGAGACTAGTGTGGAGAGACAGCATTATTGAAGTAATGAACATGAATTTACAAGAATTTGTAGAAGCAAATTTGTCATGCTGAACTTCTTAATATCATGATGAGTCAGATTCAACTAAATGACTAAACAACAGCCAGTTACTTATACTTTATGTGCACATATTTTTTTTTTATTTAAGCATTTCAAAATATGTTTATGGGCGACTACTTTTCTCACTGCTGTTGTGTGTGTGTGTGTCAGTGTGTGACACACACACACACACACTGTAGTGTGCCATTTTACATTCATTATATGGCTCTATACATCATGTAGATGTGCCAAACAAAGGTAAACAGTAGGGTATGCCAATGAAAGCATAGTCAGCTGAATTACATGCTAATGAATCAATCCAAGATGGTGGAGCCATTCATGAGGGTCTATATTATATAAGCGAATGCAATGAATTGCGAACGCTATATAATTGACCCACAATCCCCAAAAACCCAAAATGTCGAACACGGATTGATCCGTAAAAAAAAAAAATCAAAACACAAAATAAAGTGGGGGACTTCGCCCCCTACACCCCCCTACTTAAATATACCAACTCCAGGATCACTCCACATTGGAGGAAATGGCAAAGTCCCGAAAACGGCCCAGTGATTTTTTTTTTCCTAGGAAAAAAAATCACTGTTTTGTGCTTTCAGTATTTTGCCATTTTGCGTAATGATGTTTGACTAAACAGCATTTGCAATTCATTGTGTTTGCTAAAATAATAGGGACCCGTTCAGGAAGCTACAAAGTAACCATGTAGAGTTGGTGTAGTCCTTTGCCATGAACACCAAAACCCATTGGAATGCAGCCACCATCACACTTACAAAAAAAAGCAATTTTAGGGGCTACTGCTGCTCTCTTACATGTGTATGTGCGACATCTGAAATCTATGTTGCTGATAGTCCTCATCCAAGGAAAAGAAGGGTGTCTTCAGACTCCATATAACATATCACAGAGTGCATGACACCTATACCAGTGGAAGCTAAGGTATGTGTAGCATTAAGGATATCAGCTACTGGTGCATTCCAGAGACCCACAGGAGATATACAAGGGGAGTCAAAGGCCTCAGCACCCAGAATATTTCATCAGTGTCTCAATGCTGTGCTTGAACATGCAAGGGAGTACTATCTCCCACTCACACCAGAAGCGAGAGCAAGAACAATGCAGGAATTTTATTCTGCAGCACAATTCCCGGAAGTCTTGGGGTCCATAGATTGTACTCACATAGAAATAAAAGCACCATCTGCTGAACAGGGAAAGATGCACATCAAGAAGAAGGGGTTCCATTCCATCAACTGCCAGGTTGACTGTAATGCCCGAGGGATCATACTCAGTGTCTGTGCAGGCAAACCAGGCAGCTATCATGACTCACACATATGACACACCTTGTAGCTTTACACAAGGTTTGCTGATGGTGATGTTCCACAAGACAATCTACTGGATGATGCAGGTTATGCACTGCAACTGTGGCTCATGATACCCATTAGAAATGCACACACACACCCACAGAACACAAACATCATAGATCATTGAGCACACTCAAACAAAAAACATCATAGAGCATGTTTTTGGCATGCTGAAGTCACATTTCCAATGTCTATACACATCAGGAAGTGCCCTGTAGTACAACCACGGCACCTGATCAGAAATGTTCACAGTCTGTGCCATGTTACACAATACCACCTTGAGTAAACAGCTGCAAAAGAAACAGCAAGGGCCAGGACGACACATTCCTGGACCACAGGCAGAGCCAGCACCTCCAGCACATGCAGACAAGAGTTCTGAGGTAGAACATCCCGCTGCAGAGGTAGCCAACAGAAGTAGGCATGCACAATAGGCTCTTGCTCTGTCTAACAAGCAAATGATAGCACACACACACACACACTCACCACCTGAGACTCAAAGGTTATTACACAGACTCAGCAATTAAGAGGCATATCATAGCACACACACTTACCATAAAAGGAATACACATAGCATCCTAAGCACATACAAATGTTAAAAATGGTGCCATCTCATGCCCACAAACTTTACTTACCCATGTAATGTCTGTGTACAGATAGCATCAGAGACAGCCCCAAAGCACATGACTTGTTACCTCAGTAATGTCAAGGTAAGTGCAAAACCTGTATTATATGAACAGATGTGTAAGAAGATAAACTACCTGCATACTGTCACTCATAAACGTACTCAATCAGAACCTGAGTGAGGTGTCCACCAATGGCACTCCTGGCTTATATAAATGATATCTGCAATATACAGGTATGCATTGTACACAGTAACCAGCATCAAGCTGGTCACTTACCCACTGGACACAAAACAGTGCAACATCTGTGGCTTGAATGCATGAATTACAATACTAAATGAAAAAAGCCTCCTGAAATGAGTATTTACAGAAACATTATTTTATTTATTTATTGCATTTGTTTACTGGGAAAGTCCACTGGGCCTAAAAGAGCCCATTTTCAGTGGAGGTCCAGGGAGAAAAGCTCTGACAAGAACATAGATACATAAAATATTAAACATTAATTGGTACAAAGGTAGAGAGAGTGTTGCATACAGTGATTACAGTAATATATAAAGAATATATACATAAAAGCAGGAATTTTGCTGATTGCCAGATTAATTCAATCAGAGAGGTATAAACAGAGATATATTAACCAGCATTATTATACCAGTATCAGCAAGTGATATAAAAATAATAATTGTAAAGAAAATATAATCAGTCAGAAATAGTAAAAAGCAGAGGTGCTTAGTTACCATATAAGGAAAAGGAGGAGGGTAGGTTATAGAGCAGGTACATAGTCAGGAAGGGTTGTTATAGAGCAGGTACATAGTCAGGAAGGGTTGTTATAGAGCAGGTACATAGCCAGGAAGGGTTGTTATAGAGCAGGTACATAGCCAGGAAGGATTGTTATAGAGCAGGTACATAGCCAGGAAGGGTTGTTATAGAGCAGGTACATAGCCAGGAAGAGTTGTTATAGAGCAGGTACATAGCCAGGAAGGGTTGTTATAGAGCAGGTACATAGTCAGGAAGAGTTGTTATAGTGCATGTACATAGCCAGGAAGGGTTGTTATAGAGCAGGTACATAGTCAGGAAGGGTTGTTATAGAGCAGGTACATAGTCAGGAAGGGTTGTTATAGAGCAGGTACAGAGTCAGGAAGGGTTGTTATAGAGCAGGTACATAGTCAGGAAGGGATGTTATAGAGCAGGTACATAGCCAGGAAGGGTTATTATAGAGCAGGTACATAGCCAGGAAGAGTTGTTACAGAGCAGGTACACAGCCAGGAAGGGTTGTTAAAGAGCAGGTTCATAGCCAGGAAGGGTTGTTATAGAGCAGTTACATAGCCAGGAAGGGTTTCTATACAGCAGGTACATAGTCAGGAATGGGTGTTATATAGCAGCTACATAGCCAGGAAGTGTTTTTAGAGCAGGTACATAGGCAGAAAGGGTTGTTCTAGAGCAGGTACATTGTCAGGAAGGGTTGTTATACAGCAGGTGCATAGCCAGGAGGAGCTGTTATATAGCAGGTACAGAGCCAGGAAGGGTTGTTCTAGAACAGGTACATTGTCAGGAAGGGTTGTTATAGAGCAGGTACAGAGCCAGGAATGGTTGTTATACAGCAGGTACATAGCCAGGAAGGGTTGTTATAGATCAGGTACATAGTCAGGAAGGGTTGTTATAGAGCAGGTACATAGTCAGGAAGGGTTGTTATACAGCAGGTACACAGCCAGGAAGGGTTGTTATAGGGCAGGTACATAGTCAGGAAGGGTTGTTATAGAGCAGGTACATAGCCAGGAAGGGTTGTTATAGAGCAGGTACATAGTCAGGAAGGGTTGTTATAGAGCAGGTACATAGCCAGGAAGGGTTGTTATAGGGCAGATACATAGCCAGGAAGAGTTGTTACAGAGCAGGTACACAGCCAGGGAAGGTTGTTACAGAGCAGGTACATAGTCAGGAAGGGTTGTTATAGAGCATGTTCATAGCTAGGAAGGGTTGTTATAGAGCAGGCACATAGTCAGGAAGGGTTGTTATAGAGCAGGTTCATAGCCAGGAAGTGTTGTTATAGATCAGGTACATAGTCAGGAAGGGTTGTTATAGAGCAGGTACATAGTCAGGACGCGTTGTTATACAGCAGGTACATAGCCAGGAAGGGTTGTTATAGAGCAGGTACATAGTCAGGAAGGGTTGTTATAGAGCAGGTACATAGTCAGGAAGGGTTGTTATGGAGCAGGTACATAGCCAGGAAGTGTTGTTATAGATCAGGTAAATAGTCAGGAAGGGTTGTTATAGAGCAGGTACATAGTCAGGAAGAGTTGTTATACAGCAGGTACATAGCCAGGAAGGGTTGTTATAGAGCAGGTACATAGTCAGGAAGGGTTGTTATAAAGCAGGTACATAGTCAGGAAGGGTTGTTATAGAGCAGGTACATAGTCAGGAAGAGTTGTTATAGAGCAGATACATAGTCAGGAAGGGTTGCTATAGAGCAGGTACACAGGCAGGAAGGGTTGTTATAGAGCAGGTACATAGTCAGGAAGGGTTGTTATAGAGCAGGTACATAGTCAGGAAGAGTTGTTATAGAGCAGGTACATAGCCAGGAAGGGCTGTTCCAGAGCAGGTATATAGTCAGGAAGGGTTGTTATAGAGCAAGTACATAGCCAGGAAGGGTTGTTATAGAGCAGGTACATAGTCAGGAAGAGTTGAGATGATTTTTCAGAATTTGTTTGAAGGTGGTGGTGTCATCCACAATTCTGTTATGTACTAAATGTGCATATAAACAACATACTGAGAAAGACTTTCTTAGTAAGCCATTTTGTACATCAGACATATATGCACTCTTAAGTCAAACTCAAATGAACAAAGGGTGTGGCACAGTCACCATCATTTGCACAGGGTGGGTGGGGTGCAGTAGGATAAGGCTGACAACAAAATAGTGAGTGTGTTTGAGCAAGAAGCACAGAACATTCAGTAAAACAGTAAACACCTCAGACCAATAACATGAACTATATCTCAATCAACATTAAGGTTTTCTTCACTTGCATGTGTGTGGGCCGATATCGGCAGTTTTTGTGAAATGTGTGTGTGTGTGTGTGTGTGTGTGTGTGTGTGTGTGTGTGTGTGTGTGTGTGTGTGTGTGTGTGTGTGTGTGTGTGTGTTTGTGTGTGTGTGGGTCTGCATGAATAAAATCAAGCTCTGTGCTAGCACTACTTCCTGCCATGTTGGAGGGGTCTGAGACATGCATGATAGAGTTGTCAGTTCAGTGTCATTGCTCCCAACTGTGAAAACTGCCTCTGCCAGGAGTTGCACTGCAACGTTCATGTCCTGAGATCAAAGTGGAGGAACATGAGCAATGTCTGTTGGAAGAGCTCTCTTCATGACTATGTCCAGGACCATGACCCTATCATGTCTGGGTGTGTACACCTCAATCACTGATGCAGCCGTGGAAATAGTGCTACTATGGGAGCAGGATCTATGGACATGTTCCATCAGATGTTCTATCACAGGCACTGGCCAGTCCAGTGTGTAACTCATCTCATCCAATGATTCACCTAGAAAGTTTTGGCAGTTACAAATGTTATAATGCAGCAAGTTTAGGACTCCCATAGTCTCTTCCGAGATCCTTGTGGAACATGTCTGTGCTTCCATGATGGCCCTATACGGATCTACTTCATATGTTCGACACTTCAAAATGCCGAATTTCATATGGCCGAGACCATATAATCAACATTTGAAATGTCGAACATATGAAATAGAAAAGTAAAAAAACAAAAAATACTTACCTAAACTCCACCCCCCACGCCCCCCGTAACTTAAATATATCAACTCCGAGATCACACTACAGTGCAGGAATGGAAATCTTTCCATTCCGCACTGTACAGAGATGCCAGTTCCTCATTGTCGGCATGGTCTCAAATAAAGATAGTGCTGACCATCTGCAGGTGGTCTTTCATATGGTAATTCTTATTATTTTTCCTCAAAATTTTTTTTATTTTCAAACACATTCATAAGGTAATTCTAATGTCCCTGAAAAAAGGGGAAGGCAGTGAAAAGAAGACCATTAAGCATCACAATGCAAATGATACAAGGACAAGACAATAATGCTTTGCCTACCTTCCCCTTAAGAAATATCTCAGAATCAGTCAGACGTACCATCTCCCCCACACACACACACACACACAATCTCTGTTGGACTCTTCTGTCTTGTAAGGCACACGTATGTCTTTAGATGTAGAAGTAGTAACACATAAAGATGTCTAGAATGGGATTACATGCCTTATAAACATAGCATACTTGGGATTTCTTCTTGGAACAGACTCGGCCTGTTGTCCACATCAGTACCAACATCAAGGAGTCTGTGTGAACCCTCTGCTGATCTGTCTGGATCTCTGACCATGGACAGGAAATAGTCATTTTCAGTGAGTGGTGGTTTGATAGCAGAACCTCCCTCACATAGTCATCTGTTTTCGTGCTACCACAGCTGCCATCCTGCACGTGGTTGTAATCATATCAGTGGCATCATGGTGCCATACCTAATTATAATGTCTGGTACATCCACCCACTGTGTTTATATCAGCAACCACCTGCAGCCATATGCTTTCTCTGGCCAATGTATCACTTCTGCCTCGGTGAAGCAGGAAGGATCCATGGCAGTATAAGGCTTCAGTGTTGACCTCATTCATAGCATCACTGAATGATGGCTTTTGTGGAACAGATGGTCTGGATACTATAATCCTGTCTGACATGAAGCAGAAAAAAAAACATTTGTAGCACATACAGAAAGCATTCTCCTCAAATCAGATCAGTGCAACCATCCTAACACAAAACAATTGAACACACAATGCTCATTTCAGAATAGACACAAACTAAGGGAGCCCCCCCCCCAAAAAAAAGGAAACAATACATTAGCATTACATTTATTCTGCTAAACTGTCAGTAATGATAACAGCAGTTGTGCAAATGTCTTTTTGATGGCAGTATTATCAATAACTAAACAAAAATTCAAAGTCCAACTGCCCATACAATTTCCATTGTCACCTCCACTGTTGTGGATGCTGCCAGGGGCCATCTGAGAAGCCTAATACCTCCATTAACTACACACATGCAACCTGTAGAAGTGGATGATAAACATAATACAATTGTCTGTTGTACCAGTTGAAATTCCAGTCGTAAATTACGACATAATGCTATGATTTAACCATACTAACTTGGAAAGCACAGCAAGAACTGACAAATGTGCAGTATACCAGCAGTGAACTTTTAAAATTGCATACATATCAAACTTATTTTTTCTATTGCATATTGAAATACATCCAAAATATGAACATGTAAGCAATTTATGAAGAGGACATACATACCTTATAAAATAGTGCAGTAATTTCAAGAACAACATCCTCAAAGTAATTAGCAGTAATGGACTCTCTCTACCCAATCAGTCTCTCCTACTTCCACTTCCACATAATCATCTTGAGTGAAATTTATGCAGTATTTCTTCCTCAGGTTTGATTCCCTCATTAGTCAACTAACCTTTTTACAGTAATTCCAGAAAGTTATGTGCCAAGTCATCCTTGTTAACCTCCGAAACACCAAAGATAACAATCAAATCCATTGACCCTGTCAGTGTTGTATATCTGAAAATTAATAAATAATCTGAGCACCACACATGACAAATCTCACAGCCATGTTTTGCACCCTCATTGCTGCTTGATAATATAACATCCTCTTTGTTTGCCAATGTCTCTCTGTGATTTCCTTTGTACAAATCCAGTTGGATTGCTCTGCATGTTTGTGTAGTAGCTGTTAAACACAAGATTGTAATTTGACATCAGTTTATACTTACAGTTGCTGCTTGACTTCTGCAGGCATGGCTGGTGTGGGACATGACAGAGCTTAATTCAGAGCACAGAGGTGGGTTTTTGAGGAGTCCAGGATTTTTGTGGCACTTCTCATGAAGCACTACAGCTATAGGCTACTGCAGAGGGACTATACTGGGTCTCAGTATAAGATTGAGGCTTGAAACAGGTTAGCCAAGGCTGTCTCTGGTGCAACTGGCATCTTGCTCACTGGAAAGAATTGTCATCACTACTATAGTGACCTGAAATGGTGCAAGAAGGACATTCTTAACCAAAGGGAGGAAGGGCGATATCCTCAGTTGTGTAATTATACTATCTATATTAAATGATATAGAATACAGTACCCAGCCAAGACTGTTATCAAATATGCTTTCATGTCTCTTCTTCTGTTCTACTGTATTTCACAGCTGCTGAAAACATTGCAGTAAACCGTGAGACACACCAAGAGAAGTTACTTCACCTCAGAGAGGAACTAGTTACATTTATTTATTTATTTACTTTATTTTACATTTGTTGACCGGGTATGACCAACTGAGTTGAAGAGCCCTTTTTCAGCGGAGGCCCAGGGAGAAAAGCTCCATATATTATATAGTTAAACATAACAAAAGCAATTAATAACAAAAATATATTACATAAGTCATACAATACAAGAACAAAAATGTTCAGAAGTGTGCTCAATGAGAACAAGATGTACTAGATTAGGACACTGCATATGCATAAGGTCTTCCTGTAGGTATAACTATTGTAATTGTATGCAATATGGCAATGCTGTAATAAATAATTGTATTTTTGATATCCGACCAGTGCAAATGATTCATGGTACAACAGTAAGACCTTATCACCGTACCTGGATGTAGCAAAGATGTAAACACTGGATATTCATAATTGTTTTCTTTCAGAAATTATATAGTCATGTGAAATGCCCTGCATCTAATTCTCTCTCTTTTTTGTCTCACCCCACCCCTTTAACTCTCATTTTTATGGGGGTGGTATTTTATATGGATTAGAAATGTTCTGCTGTCCTACATTTCTGCTTACAAAAGCCAACGTGTCACAGAGAGGTACACCAACCACTACTTATAGTCCTGCCATCCCTCCACAGGTTGTAGCATCAACAACTGGCACTTCAGGGTCCTAGGCTACCAGCGCTGCCTCCACAGCCTCCTGCCCTATCTGCCCTATCTGCATCAACTAGCTCTACCCCAGCAGCTGGTACACTGGTCCATCTGCGGAGTAGTATTAGTGGAGGTGGTGATTTTGTCACCCGCCAAGAGCTGACAGGGCTGGTGGAGGGTATAATGGAATGTAGCCTCAGTGCCTGAATTGGTCATATTGAGTGCTTTGTTGCATTCCCAAGATGATGCCGTGTTGAACACTGACACAGAAAACTGAGACGGGAGACAGCGATGACATTTCTGATGGTAAAAACTAGATCCTCACTGTTCTCAGGCTTGACTTGGGTATGCCTCTGATGTCCACTACATATCCTCAATCATGGAGACCCTGAACCTTCTGTGTCCATTACCATCTTTGTCTTGTGTGTCCTGTAGGTCTGTGCCTGCTTCCTCACCTAACACTCCTACCTGACTCTCACATTCATAAGCACCTTCCCCAACATTTCTCTCTATTGGAAATTTAAACAAATTTAGAAAATGGGCAGCTGCCCCACAAAAAATAATAACCCATACATAGCGCCCCACATCACCTATGTGTCTTGCTGACACACTTGACCTGATACAATTGGCTGTACAACATCATTCTGTTGTTGTTACCTATGCTTGGTGTGGTGACAGTCCATATTCAGCACATTCTGCCTACACTCCTACATTTATGTTGTGAAGAAGTGGATAGCTATGGTTCTCTCCCAATACCTTCCTGCAAATTCCTCTAATCTTACCCTCATATCCTCCCCTCTATTTGCCTCCCCATTTCACCACCTTCCTGTTAACCCCATTTTCACACATTTAATATGAGCCAAAAATAAAATCATATACACACACATATCCAGAAATCGCCCATAATAAACCATTCACTTTCTGTCCTCAACCTTTGTGCTGAGTTTGGCATCATAGGTTCATAGGTTAGTACTAGGCTAACTGCTCTTGTGAGCCATTTTAAGCCTAGCCAGTTATCCCCTGTGAGATTCAAATGCTGTATCTTGTGTTTGTAAGGCAAACATCTTAACCATTAGGCCACACTGAAGAGTGATAATGAATAACTGTTCATGTCCTATGGCAAAACCTGGTCAGTTGTTGCCATCATCTGCAGTAGTCTGGTTATCCTCGCACATAGGTGCTTAAACATGCTGCCCTATCAGAATACAGAGTAAAGGCAGAGGAAAGGAAATAATTGGCAACAGTTACTCTAACAGTTGCTTGACTGCTGGTTGTAGCCAAGTATGACATCCTCTGTGGAGTGTTGACATAAATCATTTGTCTGAAGTTCTTTTTTGACTATAGCATTAGGGTTCGATTTCAGATGGATGTCGGATTGTTTCTTTCTGTGATGTTGTATTTCTAGCATATGTTTCATCATATGTATTTTACTTTTTATCCAGTTAAAAATTTGCCAACATATCTATGACCATAAGTAAAATTTAGTTAATCACCCTTACCCTGCTCTTGTTTTCATCAGGTTTTACCTGTCTTACAACTTCTTGATCCCCAGAGACTGATGAATACTGAAGATGCACCATAAAAACATGCATTGATGACCCATAACACCAGTCTTTCACATGTGTCTATATATCTGTCTGTATCTTCACCCTCTCTCTCTCTCTTTCAACCCTATCTACTGTTGACTATTTGTTAGGCTGATGGATGTAAATGTCCTGTTACGGCACTGTCTGTCTGTCTGTCATTACTTTGCTGAAGAATAAAGCCTACATTTTCCATTGGCTGAACAGGTCATCCTTGTTCCTTCAAAGTTGTTATTTTGTAACATGTAAAGTAGGATTTTGTTGGTGAGATGTAAAGATAGTGATTAAGTCTGTAAACTTAATTTTTCATCTTGACAACAATTTGAATCCAACATTAGGTGAAACTCTTATTGCTTATTTTGATAAGTGTTTTTAGTGTGAATGTGTTGCCTGTGTGTCTGTATAACTCCCTTTTGTTTTATCACTTGTAATCCTAAGCATTTGCATGAGTTCTGGCAATGAGCAACTGTACTATGTGATGCTAAATGGCATTTCAGGTGTTATTGCAAAATGTGGTGAGTGTTGCCTTACACCTCATTGTACACCCAATTTACCTGTGATTTCCTTTGAAGCATGTCTTGTATGTAGTTGGTATACAAGTTTATGTCATACATAATTAGGCCAGCCAATATATTTATAATAATCATACTGAAGTATTCTTAAAGTCATGATAAAAAATTACGATAATAATCACATTCTGACACTCTTTGTAAAATGGTTGGCATACTGGAGTCAAACGCTGCTCCAACTCTGCTTTTTCATTTAGCTCTGAGAGTTTACACCTTGTGCCACAGAGAAAGCTATGTTGATAGGTGGATTTTCTCCACTAAGTACTGTCCAGAGTGCTGATGGCCAAGCATCTCCACTAAGCCTGTTTACACGGTAGATGGCAAGTCAACATTAAGCCTGCTAGCTCCCAGTACACCATCACGCAAATGGGGAAGGCAAGCATGACCCTTCATTTTTTAAATGAACTTTTGAGCTAACATGCAAAAGTATAATACAACATGCGGAGCATATCCATGCAACATGTTAGGGTAGAACAGATCTGTTGTACATATAATAGTAATCACAGCATTTCTTCTATTGGCAGGAATCATCAGTGAACACCACTAAATGTTGTTACTTCACAATCTGAGTTCATCACATCAAAGTACAATCATGCATGGGCTAACATTCCGCCAGTATATGCACAAATATGTTTCTCAGCATTGCACTTTATGAAGAGACCTGGAACAGAAAATGCAAATGGAGTATACTACTTTATTACATGGGAATTGTTTAATGTGCTCATGTGCAATGCAGCAAACTGTGTGGCTAACTGACACTTCATTCTGGACAGTTGGGTCTACACTGCAGCACTGACCCTTCCAAATGATATACAACCACATACAGCCTGGACACACACAAATCATCATTTTTTTACCCCTCCTACATTGAAACATTGAGCATTGCTTGGTACTAACACTGCACATTGCCCATGCATGAGCACATACCACTGCTAATATCAATACCATTCATTAAGGTTTACATACAGTCATCATAACCTGATGATCCATGCATGATTCATTGTCCATCCTGTCTTTTACACGTGTGTGTCTCATCTACACAAGACAGGTAGGTAGATGTTACTGTCAGTTCTGCAGTATACATTAATGCCAGCACAGCCGATATAATTCAGCAGTATGTATGTATTATTGATCATAACATCACACTTACTCTGTCATGTCAACAAATATGGATTTGCACAAAACCTTCAACATCACAATATCTTCTCTAACACAGACTAAGAAGCTAATAACACCTACACTGTACTGTTAAGGTTAAAACTCAGATGTATGTAGTGGTGATTGCGTTAAGTACTGTGTACACTAGACTGTGTCAGTAGATAGGTAGGGTGTTCTAATCTCACAACGGTCAATTTGTGTTTGTGTGTGTGTGTGTGTGTGTGTGTGTGTGTATCATGTTGTTTAAATATGAACTTACCTAGTGGTTGCCTCAATAAAAGTAGTAGTCTGGAAGTACTTTCACACTATAAGGTGAGTCTACATCAATGTCAGACCCTTCTGCCAACATCATCTTCTTTCAGCACAGTACTGTCATCTGTTTAACATGTATGTTCACACTATAAAAGTCAGACATTTGCAGTGGCACTACCATTAAGTACTGTGTCCTCTAACTTCTGTAACTTTATTGGTAGGGCATGCTAATCTGGCAGCAGTCAATTTGTGTCTGTCTGTATGGAGTTGAGTAAATATGACCTTAACTACCTGAGGTCTCAATAAAGTAGTAGCCTGAAACTACTTTTACACTGTAGGGTGAGTCCACATTAATGTCAGACTCTTCTGCCAACATCATCTTCTCTGTGACACCACTCTGATATCATCCTCCATAAAGTGTGCTCTCACACTATAAAAGTCAGACTTCCGGAGTGGAGCTTGCATTAAGTTCTCTGTCCTCTAGATTGAATAGTTAGATAGGTGAGGGGTTCTAATCTCACATTAATCAACTTGTGTGTGTGATGGTGGGGCCATTGCATCACTGGAGGATTAATTCAACAGGTGGGCTCATTTGACTCCCACTCATGAAAAACATTTACATGGTCAGATCAATCCCACATCCCATTTTCACTCTCTCCACAAATGCATACTGTCTACAACACAATGATGACGTCATCATTTCAGTAATGCACTCTCACACCACTAAAGTCAGGCCTCTGCTGTGGCACATGCATATAATACACTTGTGTGTAGTTTGTGTCAGCTGATAGGTAGGGAGTTCAAATATACCAGTGAGACTCTACTGAACATGTGTGTGAATGTAAATTAATGTATGAGTGAATTACACCTCTTACTATTCACAAGATTTAGAAGTCCGCATAACTGTAGAAGTCATTTTTGGAAACACATCTCCTTTGCATGACACAGCTGATGTCGTATTTTCAAAGATGCTGTGTACCTTGCATGCAATCAGAGTTCTCCTGTGGTACGTGCATTCTGTCAGTTGATAGGTAGGGAGTTTGAATACAGGAATAACTGGTGTCTGTGTTTCTTCCATTTACTGTGCAGAATAGGCTCAAATACTGATATGAGGTATATCTATACAGTGTGCTTGGGCTGTGCAGTCATGTTTTAGCAGAAACATGAAGATAACACAAAATGGTAATGTCATCTATTGAAATGTGCAGTGTCAAAGTCATCAAATAAATCTGCATTTGCACTTGTTTTTCAGCTAACCTTCATTAGCCTGTGGCGTTAGGTATATACCTCAAATTTACAACATCACTGCTTACAGTCAGCATTCATCTTAACAGTGTTGGCACTCACATATGCTATGTTAATGTGCAGATGTTGCTTCCTGTTGCAAGTGCTTATTGCACATTTCCCTTGGAAAGGCTGTATTGAAGACCAATGCTGTCATTTGTATAGATTGTCATTCCATCACAGTTGTAGTGAAGCCCCTCCTTGAGACTGAGGACACGAGATGATATAATGCATGTTGTTGCTTCAGTAAGGCATGTGTTCCAGTATGGGATTATATCCACATTGGACATAATTGTTGTTCGACCATCACAGTGACAACAGCAGGGGGCTACAAGTGTGTTAGGGTATACATACATCAGGCAATGTCTAACATTTATCAAGATTCCTTCTGAGTTATTACAGGTACCTATATTCATTGACTCATACACATAATGTAATGCTTTCATGTAACCACATGACAATTAGTAATGTACTTATACCATGGTACATTAATTGATCCCACTATAGTGTTGATTTTATCACATTTAGGCAATCGTTCCAAACCAGCACTGACTGAGTGTAAGCATTTGTTTCATTAACTGTTCTCCAGGAGTGACATCCACACCAATTATACTTTGTACATATAGAATGTGGTAGAGGCTTCCCCCATCAATTTTAGCAGATAAAAATTATAGGCAAATAAAGTACAGCTGATTGAATGACCTCACACAGGTGGAGGTTAATCGCTGTGATAATAGTTCCACTGTGGCAAATGTGATTAACAGCCATATTGTCATCTGTATGAGTTGTACAACTTGATGTTCAAGTCTAGCATATGGTTTCATTTTGTGTGAACATACTGACATCACACAGCAACCATTACTCCATGTCAGTCTTTTCTCTTGATATGTTGCATGAACACGTGAACATAGCTTTAGATTTCATGGCAGTAGATATTTGCTATGCCGATGTCATAGTGAGAGTGTTACTTTGGCACATGTATTGAGCCCTGTGGTGTACACCAGTGGGCTCCAATTCTTGGATGGTATGTCTACAGACATAGAGAGAAACCTTTGTCCATGGAACATTGATATAGGACTGATCACAACTGTGTACACATGAGCATGCTTATTTAACTGCCATCAGTCTGACATGCTGCTATGACATTCATTCTCAGGGATCCTTTCTTTATTCACAGACTAATGTCATTTGATTGTCACAATACTCATTGCTACTTCTGTGACAGATGACAACCATACACAGCTCATAGCGTGGTGTTTGCATCTGTTATCTGTCTGTCTGATAACTGTGTCAGGCAGGAATGTCTTATACAAGGGTATTACATAGGTCACACTCTGCTTCCAGATTTGTAACACCATGCACACATACACCTATATATGTGATGCATAACCATTAGAATATTAAAGTGCATAATTATCTTCAAGGGTGATCCTCCTTGTATGTGCATTATGCCTATTTCTGTGGTGTACACAGTTAATGCACAGGCCAGTGTTGACACTGATGGGATGGATTTAATTCTTGCAAAAGGAGATTGTGGCTTCTGAGCCATTCTTATTTTCCAACATGTTATATTGTCAAAATGCACATTATGCAGCTATCCCATAATGTATGTATTGTCCTTGCTAACTGTCATTTCAACTCAGCATGTCAAAGACATTCATATGTCATACAATTCCCCTCTGTCACAATGTGAATTTGTGCAACTAGCACATCCTATAATGTCATGTATGTTTTTATTTACATACATCTGCTGAGGAAGTGTGTACCACCGTTAAATATTCTGACACACTTACTATAAAGTTTTTATTATTACAAATCTGTCTTTGTGGCATAAGCACCTTCACGTCAGTTATCTTACTAAGTTGGAATATCTACCCTTCCCTCATACATCTTTTTGTATACATCTCTGATTTCTGTGCACATTGTCCTCAGTACAGTTTTCCTATCTGGTAATCCATATATTGTTGATGTCCTTGCCATTTCACATCCCTCTTAATCATTTCTGTATTCATATGTGTCATTTTTCTCGAAAGTACACTTTCCATGCCTGTGTAGAGCATGCATTACTTGCCTTATGTAGCTCTTTGTGCTGTCCGTGAGCATGCTTAACAGGTTTGCCCTGTTTGTTTACTGCATGTGCTCATGCTGATCAACATTTTTTCCTGGCTGCCAACACTGTTGCTGGCCATGAAAACCTGCTTGTATTCATGTAGGCAAGATAAGTAGCATCCATATGCGATCAGCTCTGCTGCTCATCACGATAACATGTAAACATTGTGTAGGCGTCGCGCGGAGACCACATGATTGTTCATGAATCCCACAGACAGTCATTTACTTTTATTTCCCAACAATTTTAAATCATGCATTCTGCATTCGCCAACACAACCTTTTCTTCCATCACCCTTACCTCAGCCATTGCAGTTTTACATGATGTAGTCTTATAGATGTAGCTTTCCACAATTTCCTTATCCTATCCTCGTTTTGTTCTCATAGTCCATCTCCCTCATTTCATCCATCTTTTAATTTTAGCATTTGCAAGCATATCAACTTGCATTGTTTCTACTACTTCCATCATTAAACACAAATAAATGAAAAATAAAACTATTCACCATTCTAACCACAAAAGCAGCAGCGACCAGTCTTGCGGTGTTTGTTCCAACAATAATGATGAAAACACTGTAAAATTCTCCAGACCACTAACTTTATTGTAGTTTAGTACTTACATTCTATTTATATCAGGACTTCATCAAAGCTAAAATGCAAGCCACATTGACAGTATTTAATGTGCAAAACAAATAATGTAATATCCCACAGCTATTGCATTCTTGAACACACAGACAATAAACATTTTCAGTGTTGGTCAAAAACAGCAGAAAATTACAATTACAATTCCATTAAAAAAACTTTATATTAATATAGATATGATTTAATCTTTTATGTCATGTTCATAATTTGAACTGCCAAAATAATTCATGGGACCCAAAATCCTTTCTCTTGGATTGTTTTGTACACATTCTGACACTGAAAACAAAAACTAATGACCAGAGGATTTCTCAAGGTTTTTAAAATGGGTGTTATTGTGATTCTGAATGCTGATATCACAGTCATGTTAATAAATTCTCTCTCTTTGGTGCTTTTCTGTTTTACATTCATAAAAAGATGTATAGATTTGACAAATAGTAATGTAAATCTCAGATCAAACAGAGCAACTGTTGCTCACTATAACCACTTTTCTAGATGTTATCATGAAAAGGAGTTATTACTTATCTTCTTCTTCTAACCTTCCACTTCACATTTGAACCACATGCAGACCTGCTTGATGAAACAAATGGCCATAGATCCAGCTGGCTTCAGAACACCTTCTTCCTTTATTTCAGTGGTTGCAATTTATGTACGCTCAAAATGCCATCTATGCAAAAATCAATACACTAGACTTATATACAACAGATATGTCATGACAATAGAATTCCTCAGTTATTTCCAACAGCACGTCCTGTCACATAAATTGCTATTTTTCTTGGACACACACACACACACACACACACACACACACACACACACACACACACACACACACACACACACACACTCAGAGTGATTCTGAATCTACATATCTCCAACTGCCTCCTATGATCCTAACACAGGTGCAGTTATAGTTTTGGGAAATTACTCTGCATGGGGCTGTATATACTATAGTATAATCATCCAGGCAGCCATCAGGTGATGTTTTATATTTTGTCCTAACATGCCTTCTGCATATAATGTAGGAAAAGGGAAAATAACACGTGCAGAGTAGGGGAACCTCCCACTTCCTAGAATGATGTAACCCTTCAGGTAGCCTGCATTTTCCCATATTTGAGGATTTTATCTCCTATTCGGATCTTAGTTTCCACCAGAGATTCATTAGCAGGGGATGCACCATAAAACATGTCAGTCAATTTCCCTCCTATGAGAGATGAGCAGTTACACCTCACCTTCTCTGGCTGGCTCCTAAATTAAAGTACTTCCATTACTGAACTGTGTTCTACATTCTAAATTAACAATTGATAAAATATTTGCGTCAAATCTGTTTTTTGTAGATTTAAAATAGAAGAAATTTTGAACAGAGTAACAAATCTGTTTCAAGACATTGTAAGCCTCATTAGCTTTATTATTATCTTTCTTTGTGCAGAGGAATTCAAGCTATATATATATATATATATATATATATATATATATATATATATATACACACACAAATCTGTTTCACAACATTGTAAGCCTCATTAGCTTTATTATTATCTTTCTTTGTGCAGAGGAATTCAAGATATATATATATATATATATATATATATATATATATATATGTGTGTGTGTGTGTGTGTGTGTGTGTGTGTGTGTGTGTGTGTGTGTGTGTCAGCTCTAGGTTAGGTAAGTGCCTTAGTTTCTGTAATCAGGATTCATGGCATGTGTGTGTGTGTGTGTGTGTGTGTGTGTGTGTGTGTGTGTGTGTGTGTGTGTGTGTGTGTGTGTGTGTGTGTGTATAGAATGCTGCAGCTCTAGGTTAGAGGTTTGTAAGTGCCTTAGTTTCTGTAATCAGGATTCATGGCATGTGTGTGTGTGTGTGTGTGTGTGTGTGTGTGTGTGTGTGTGTGTGTGTGTGTGTGTGTGTGTATAGAATGCTGCAGCTCTAGGTTAGAGGTTTGTAAGTGCCTTAGTTTCTGTAATCAGGATTCATTGTGTGTGTGTGTGTGTGTGTGTGTGTGTGTGTGTGTGTGTGTGTGTGTATAGAATGCTGCAGCTCTAGGTTAGAGGTTTGTAAGTGCCTTAGTTTCTGTAATCAGGATTCATGGCGTGTGTGTGTGTGTGTGTGTGTGTGTGTGTGTGTGTGTGTGTGTGTGTGTGTGTGTGTGTGTGTGTGTGTGTGTGTGTGTGTGCGTGTGTGTGCGTGTGTGTTTATTTGCTATGTCCAACCCCTTTCCTTCTTTAGCAGCTCTGGGAATTTACTACTCTATTACAAATAGTACTTGAAGCAGAGCTGGTTGCAAACAAAACTGTGAAAGATTAAATCATCACAGATATTCTGCACCATGCATAGTGCAGTCAGGACTGAAATTGGTGTACTCACTCCCAAGACTGACATGTTGTTTCCTTGTCTCTGTCATTTATAAGCTGATGTCTATAACAGACAGTACTATGGAAAAGCCTAAATTGTGTAGTATCTAATGGGTAGTGCTGCCACTCTGCTGTAGGTAGAGCTAAGAGCCACTCTCACAGGGAGCTCTGTTCTCCATCTGTAAAAATCTAGTCTCTTGTCAAGACAAGTACCCATTATTCCATTTGGCATTGACATCAATTGTTCTTATTACAGACCAACAATACCTTGCAAAATGTAGTAAACATGTGGATGCAGTAAATCAGGATCTTACTTCAGAAGCTGAATGGACATAACTGTCATTTCTGCCATTTGTTATGCCGAGCTGAGATGTTTTAAGTGTTCCTGAGATTTTTCATGATAGATCATTTCAGCAGCTTGGCTCCTCTGTGTAGCAGCTGCTACTGAAAATCACAGATCAGATTAGGAACAGAGAGATATCAAACAAATGATAGTGAACAAAGAGTGGCATGGGGATCAGTGAGCATTTAGGAAAGCAAGAACAAATTAGGATTAAGATGGCAAACAGCCGTGTAATTTCTTTTTCTGATCATTATGTCATTCTGCATTTTCTTTGTACAAGACATGACTCATGTATGCAGTCTGTAGGCACAACAGTAACTTTCTCTGCACTTCAATAATAAGTAATTATTATAGGATCATACTATGCTAACTGCATTTGTGGGCCATTTTACATTTAGCCAATTACCCCATGTAAGAATCAAATCCTGCGCTTTGTGTCTGCAAGGTAAACACCTTAACCATCATGCCAACCTCCCACTAGACCATAAGTACAGGCTAGTTGTCTTTGTGGACTATTTAAGTCTAGTTAGTTTCCCTTAGTGAGAATCAAACCCTGCATCATTTGTCTGTGAGGTGAACACCTTAACCATTACATTATCAGTCATATTTGACCAGTGCTCTAACCCAGTAAACATGTATACATACATACATGCAAACATACATACATACATACATACATACATACCATAAAGAAATAAATATGTGTATCTCAAAATAGATACAAATGTACATACATATAGATACAGATACAGATAGAGATATAGATATAGTTTTGCATAACTGTCTTTTTCTAGCTCAGAAAATACCACTGACATATCATTTTCCATTTTCAGAGGCGAACAAAGAGAACAGAATACTTTTGAATCTGATTTAGAGTCAAATAACATGTAAAATGGGTTGATGGATTTCAACTTGATATTTCCAGTTTTGTAACCTTTCAGTGTAAACAATATAATTACTGTTATAGAGTAAGATACTTAAGTTTGGTCTGAAATATATTTGCTTGCATTGCAGAGGTCATTACTTACCTTATTCAAAGCATCCTTGGAATCTATTATGTAATGATGCTAATATGTTCATTAGTTACTTTGTATAAATCAGTTTCTGCTGTTTTTTTGCAAACCTCATGTTGTTGTCTTACATTTTATCACTTCCCCCCTTAACTTTCTTGCTTTAGAAATCTGGACAAAGCCAAAAATTATGGAACAAATATTACTCCAATCAATTTAGAAAGATAGCAATAAGCTTTGCATCAGCATACATTTTTCAGAATGATAAAAAGTATGGCACTAATCTTTGGCATTGCTATCTAACTGTAATCCTCACTGATTTACCAGAGAATCAAAACTTCAACAAGGGTCAGGGCAAACATATAAGGGAAAATCTGAGATGTTTCATAAAGTCAGGGACATCTGAAAGGTATATATGAACGTTAAGATTTATAAAATTCATGATTTCTATAGCATGAAATGATCTTTAGCTCAACAATGGCACTGAATGGCTCAGAAAAAGACAGCAAAGGTGTTTAAAACTATTGTTATTTCATAATGTATGTCATGAAAATGAAAGCCATTTTATATTGTTTTCATGCTCTCACATGGAAATGAGATTGTGACTTTTACTATTAATAGTAACGTTTTATGTGACAGCAATCTACACTGCATCAGCTCCTATCTTACTGTTAAATTAGAAGCTACATGGAACTTAGCAGAACAGAAGGAAAAGGTCTGGTATCTATTCCCCGTTTTTGGATATTGGAATGTCATGACTGACTGCGGTTTCTTTTTATGGTGTTATAGGAAGAAAAGGTTACCTGTATCTGTAATTGCCTTAAAAGGGCACGACTATACAAGAACACTTTAAATGCTCAAAGCTACATCTAATTTATACTCAGGAGATATGCCTATCTGGTATTTATGTATTTGTTTTGGTGCAGAAGGCAATATACTATGTACAGCTTGCATGTTTATAGGAGTAAAATATGATTGCAGTACAGAGCCAAAGATTGGTTAACCAAAAAAACAAAAGACTAAATGATTAACAATCAGTCGAAAAACAAACAACATGTATGAGCAGAATACATGACAGTATCTAGACAACTCATTCTGCTTTTGTATTATATAAGTAAGATAATATATAACAAAGTGAAGGCTTAAAATTCAAAGGCAGGAAAAAAGAATATCTGATTGAATACAGAGAAAAGATGGGGAATGAAGTGAGCAGCGTGGGTACAGACAAAGCAGATTAACATAAAACTGGACTAGTGAGAACTAGAATATGTAAAGGTTAAGACATTCTTCGTTGTCAAATTATTGCTTAGCACATAAAAGCTCTGAACTGCCACGCCACACTTTTGTGCATGTAATTTTTTTTAACAGTGGTGAGGAAACATTTGTTGCTGCATTTTTGGTTACTGATGTCACAGTGGAAATTATTATGATTTATTGTGCAACGTAAGCATTCTATATTTTTCTGATATACTAAATCAGAGGCTACTCTCAGCAGTTTACAGCTCTGATGACATAATGCCATGTAACTTTAGCTAATCTCATAATTCCTAATTTTACATTTATATGTATTTATGAATATACAGAACAATACACCAAACCAGTACACCAGCTTACTTTCTGTAATAGTCACAAACATGGTATACAACAATAAGCCTTGTTTGCATGGTAAACTTTGTGAGCTGTTAGGAGGCCCCTAATAATGTAGAATATTGCAAGTGCTTATGAACCTTATTAGCCATACACAGTGACTTGGGGGGATGGGTAGCTTCAGCCACATCATTTAGCCTCCCTGAATTCTATATCTTAAAATCTGCTTTGAAAAGAACACAACAAATAGTACACAATTAAAAAACTAAATAAATAATAGCCGAAAACTGGGAGTGTTATACCAAATAAAAAATGTTATCTAACTGTCCTTTGAACCTTCTACTTGACAAAATGATATGATTTTCTGCATGGATTCTGCTTAAACTGTAACATTCCTATTTGCTAACATCTCACTGTACGTTTAACCATCTGCATGACAAAATGATACAATGTCTACTTATATTTTCCTCAAACTGTAAAATTAGTATTTTCTCACTATATTTGTATACACTGCATCATTTTTGACTATGTTAGAAGATTTTTTTTTCTTTTTTTACAAATTCTCCAACTTGTCTTTGTAATAATTTTTGTCTGTTTTGTATGTAGAGCTTTTCTCTCCAGAAAATGGGCTCACACCCAATTGGACTTTCCCGGTAAACAAATGGAAAATAAATAAATAAATAAAATTAACACCACAAGACAACTTTGTCTACTTTCTGCCTCTTCTTATCATTCTTATATCGGGCATCAGTCCTCGCTAATCTTCAGGCTACGATAAAAGCTAATCCAGAACAATGATACAACAAAATTGTAAAATTCGCTGGTAAGAAACCCAGTAGAACACACCACTGTTCTGCCCTAAAACAGTTACATTAGCTTGAATTGCCCCACCATCTCACATATACTTACATACTTGTGAGTCATGACATAATTAATAAACACTCAAAATATCCAGCACTACGCAGCATTCTCCCAGTCTGCTATCCCAACAGACCACTACAGACACATGATAAAAAAAAAAATCTCCACCTGGAAATCTGAGATATCTGCAAGAAACACCCTGTACTCTAAGTTCATTGTCAGATCCAAGAATACAATTCCACTTGTTCTCAGAGACATATCTCACATCCACACATTTAAATCTATACTAAAGGAATGTCTTGCTGAATTCTGGTTTTGTTCCTGTGCTACACCTGGTTAAATGCTTATTTTCCTTTCTTCCAGCTTCACCGGCTAACTCCATAAACAAAAACTGTAAGCCCACCACTTAACATGATACAAAGACATTCCTGATTTCCTTTGTGTGCACATTGTTTTTTTATATTACTCATCCACACTAGAGCACCATCTGCTCCTAATATATATACCTTACTAGTCTCCACTCGTACCAACCACTCCAGAGTTTACTTAAATTAATCTAGTATTTCCTTATTGCTTCCTTGTCTCCAATCTTCTGCATTTTGTCTGTTAGATTGTTTACAACTTCCTGTCCACATATCATGGTCTTCTGTCTTCTCCAAGCGAATTTGTCTGTATTTTCCTTTCCTCTGTCTTTCCCATTCCTTCAACCATCTCATTCAATATTCCCAATTTGTGTCCTGCTACTTCGATGTTATAATGTCTTTGCCATTTAATCATTTTTTTTTATCCCCTATAGTAACTACGCTATTCTGTTTGTATGTTGTTACAAGTAAATCACTTTCTTGAATTTGTTATAGCGACTATAGCAATTTAATGGTGTTATTCATTCATCTTACATTTTACTTATGCCTGTGATTGTCTTAATATTGTGCTCTACAAAAATGAGTACTACTGCATAGTCAGACTTTCCCAGTAAACAAATGTCAATAAATATACCTAAATATATAAATAATTCCACTTCACTACATCACCCGAATAAACAAGTGAGGACTGATTAATTTGAGTCAGGTATGCAGTTAATTAATTAATTAAGTGTAACAAACCTGGTGATGCTGCTTACTGTAGGCTTAACCCCAGATATAAGTTCAAACAAAATATTTTCTTTATCTTGAGCATTATACAATGTTATTTGGCATTGTCATCCTGTGTATAAGGAAACCAAACTGAAGTCGTTCTTTTCTAATAGACTATTTTTGCTTATACAAGCTATCTATAGTTAATTACATAGAATGCCTATAGCAAATGAAAATTCTGTTTGCACAAACTAAATAATACACACCAACTTTCAAATGAATGCTAAAATGGATTAGACATTCCTGATTTGACTCAGAACTTTATTTAATACTTAGCTGCAGCAGAAACAGCAGTTGTACCTGGAATCTTCATACAACAGAATGTGTCTGTACATCCAGCTATGGGCCAGTCATAACTTTGGAGGTACACAGTGGAATGTATAGTGTGTGTGTGTGTGTGTGTGTGTGTGTGTGTGTGTGTGTGTGTGTGTGTGTGTGTGTGTGTGTGTGTGAAGGAGGTATCTAAGTATACTCTGTGAACTCAGCTGGAGATTTTTTTTCTTGGTATGTCTAAGGAAAATTATGAATTTCCTGTTCACTGGCCATGAATGCATAGGATAGCTAATTAGCATGCATGTTAATGCAGATATCAGATCTGGTCTTAATTCTCACTGTCAGAAAATTATTATTATTGTGTTATAAAGGTACAGTGTAAGATTGTCACTATGTGATTGTGTGCCATGTACTTTTCTGCAATCTGCAATAGTTAATTGTGTTTTTTTCTTAGAAAAATTTGCTCCAACTTGTTTTTAGGCAAAGTCATATTCACAAGTCCACCAGCACACATAAATATAATGTGGCATGGCTCAATGGAGCATTCCTTTCTTTTGCATATTTTACTTCATGTAAATGTTAGAGGTATATTACAATATTTTACCTTCATAAAATGCATGCAATTGCATTGCATTC
The DNA here is from genome assembly GCF_019279795.1 of Protopterus annectens. Classification (NCBI taxonomy): domain Eukaryota; kingdom Metazoa; phylum Chordata; order Ceratodontiformes; family Protopteridae; genus Protopterus; species Protopterus annectens. The sequence continues at coordinate 1,446,323,838 of NC_056745.1, forward strand.
AGCAAATATGCATTACCTAGTATAATATACAAGATATAAGCTACAGGATAACAAAAACTCTATTGGTATTAAGAGGAGTAAATTCCTTCAGTTTTAAAACCACTCATAATGAGTACAATTTTTCACAAGGGGAGCAGCACACTGGGACAATATTACAGCAATGTTTAATGTGACATAACTCTGTACCTTGTCAATTATAGTTACTAAACTAGTACTTCAAAAAAAATCAGGAGCGAATAGAAAGCACACCTTTCTTTTTTCACACACTTCTTCTGGTACCTCGGTACGCTTGGGTGGTAGTTTTTATCAATTAAAGGTTTGGTGAATTAAACGTATTTGCATATAAAACTGATGGGATTTAAAAAGACTGCAGTAGTGTAGGATTTTATTCCTTGAAGGCTTTTTAGCCGAGGTACCAGAAGAAGTGTGTAATAAAAGAAGGTGCAGCTATTCGCTTGGTTCCTGACTTTTTTTTTTTTTTGAAAATGTATAGTGCGCTTTGTGCTGTGTGTACTTAAAATAGTACTTCAGTCATATTTTTTTTTTTTACCAATAGACTGCTTGACACATCTTAAGCGATATGTCCCATAGTTTTTCATTCTACCACAAAATATGGGAGCATTTATTTACAACTGTCATAATTTTAAAAGTATTAATAATGCACATAACACAAAACTTACATAAATAATTAGCTTTGTCTTCCTTTGTGTTGATCCTGTATTGATATAATGTATCCCTTGACTCTGTGTAGCAGAAGAGGCAGACTGTGGATCCTGTATTGATATAATGTATTCCTTTGACTCTGTAGCAGAAGAGGCAGACTGTTGATCCTGTATTGATATAATGTATTCCTTTGACTCTGTGTAGCAGAAGAGGCAGACTGTTGATCCTGTATTGATATAATGTATTCCTTTGACTCTGTGTAGCAGAAGAGGCAGACTGTTGATCCTGTATTGATATAATGTATCCTTTGACTCTGTGTAGCAGAAGAGGCACTCATCAATGAGACAAAAATATCCAAATCCAATTTAATTTTCTCATTTTAACTGCAAAGCAGAAATCTGTTTGGCTCTGATGAATTACATCTTCAGTTAAAATCCTTTGTCTGAGGGCTGACAATGACAGACACCTGATAATGGTTGGGAATCATTGTCATGTTGTGTATCATGCAGCACGGTCTTGCATGAGAAATGGTTGTGCGCATGTTTGTACTGATTCATAGATCTACTACATGGAATATATACCAACAACAGCACAATGACATTCAAATAAACGTGGGTAAAAATAAAGCCTTAATAATATGTAAGTGCACCCATGGTGAGCATAGTCACGGTTTATTGTTGTAACTGATGGAAATTGGGCACTGTTGTGCACCACACTATAAAAGGGCAAAGCACCTGAAAATATCAGAGATACAGACAGCAAAAATGCTCAGGATCACAGCAGCAGTCATACAGCGACATCTAGTATCTAACAGTGCAATGAGTTTCTGTCTTTGTGTAGATGGGGTCAGATGGCAATGTAAATGATACATGCAGTGGATAATGTTCCATAATTTCAGTGACCAATTTAGATTATTGCTTGGTTCAATGTAGAGAGGGATATTTCATTGAGCTTGGTTAACATCTCTCCCACATGCAAAATCTATAGCAATGTACAGTTAATTTTCCTGTCCTGTGGAGATGAAGGCATGCGCTCAGTATCCTAGCTACAGGGATATTTCCCTGGTCAGTATGAGACACATTAGATATTTCACAGGCCATTATCCACAGGAAACTGAACATCTCCCTCAGAGTTATACTTTTGCATGTGCATGAGTGTGTCTAGTTTCCTTGCACCCCAAAAGATAGATACGCCACGTCATATTATTTCAATGACATTGTTCTCCTCCTTGATGAACTAGGTTTCAGAGATTGTACTCATAGCAATAAACACCCCCTGGTCCACACTCAGAGAGGTAAGTCAAAAAGAAAGTCTACCATTCCATGAACTTCCCAGTTGTGTATAATGCACATGGAACTATAACCAATGTGCTCCACACAGCTCCCAGGAAGTTCTTATGATTCATATATATGACATAAATATCAGGTATGTCACCACTTCCTGCAAGATAACATTCTATAGAATCGTCTAGATTGTAAATACAGACATTTAGGTTAAGTTGCATATGTAGGGTAAATATATGCAACTTAACCTAAGTTGCATATATAGGGCTAAATATACAGCATACACTTATATGCTAAACACTCCCCCACATATGTTGATACTGTGTTGCAGGAGATGTCAGAAAACCACGACCCTGGCTAATGGGGTCTATTTCAAGTGGTCAATGACTGACATTGCCAAGATCTGTATGGTTGAAATCACATGATCGATAATACAGTTCATCGGATGTTTTTACTGAGATTGCAATACATTGGGGATTAATATCAGAACCATGAACTCCCAGAATGGCACTGCAGTTCCAGTGTACTAAAAACAACTGAACATGAACCACAGCATCAGAAAATAAGAAGGATACGGGATGCCAATAAAATCTTACTTTAATGTAATGTAAAACAGGAGCTATTGTGGCAGCTGGGGGGCTCTAGGGCTCACCCTTTAGCTATCTTCATAGATTGTAAGTTGAAAACATTTGTTTCAAGAATTAGGCACATCACTAAAGATTTGTGGGATTTTCTTAAGAATGTTCAGCTTCAAGTTTGTTTCAAACAGATGTTACATTTGTTACCATTGATATAGTTGATCTATTTTCTAGTATACCCCACACCCTAGGGCTTTTGTGACTTCAGGATATATTAAAAGATTGTGAATATTTGTCTAATATTGAAATTAATTTAATAGTGGAATTTATGGATATTAGTTTGCAGAACAATTTTATGTATTTCAATAGTGAATATTATAGGCAAATTAAAGGGGTTGCTATGGGGGCCTCTTGTGCCCCTGTTTTTCCAACCTAGTGCTATATTATTTGGAAAGAGAGTTTATTATAAAATCTTCATATGCCCAATTTTGGCATCTTTATACATGTTGCCTTGATGACATCTGTATAATTTGGAAGGGGTCTATAGATTTTTTTGATGGAATTTTTTTATTACATTTAGAATACTACTACTTTTCTAATGTTTATGTATTCATATTTTAAGGATAGTATTAACTATCTAGACATTACTTTGTACAAGGATTTAAAGAAAGAGAGATTTCAGTCTAAGGTGCTCCAGAAAGGAACCTTTTCTAACAGTTATCTCCATTTATTTAGTAAACACCCCTTTTATCAAAAAAAAAAGATATTGTGAAAAGCCAGATGATTAGAGCATTTTGAATTACTTCAGAAAATGATATTTTCTTAGAAGAAATTGAATTTGTTAAGCAACATTTTTTAGAAAGGGGTTATCCACGAGATTTTGTGAACAAGTTAGCACTAGAAGTTGAGAATAGCCATGATATGAAATATCCCCCTATATTGTACACTAGTACAGAGATTCAACACATTGAACAGGGTATACAAAAAGCTTTTAATAAAGCTTTTATTTATATATATATATATATATATATATATATATATATATATATATATAGTTAACTCACAATCTAAAAGTATTGAAAGGGACATTGGTAAATATCGGCCGGTGTTAACTCATACTCCAGAGTTTGAACAAATTGTTCCTGAATTTCCACTTTTTGTATGTAAGAGGGGTAGAAATATAAAGGAAATCTTGGAAAGTAATACCTGTGATGTTAACCCCCTTAGAACTTGTAACTGGAAGCTAGGTTCTTTTAAATGTGGCTTCTGTAAACAATGTGAATTTATGCGGAATACCTTTGAATTTTATATAGAAGCCAGTGATATGAACATTAAAGCTGTTTACTTGCACTGTCTGCACAAGTTTTTATGTAGGAAAAACAGAAAGGAATTTGAGACGTATTTACCAACACATGTATGATGTGGTACATAAAAAAGAAGCTAATGCATTATATCATCATACCAAAAATTCTACTTTTAGTAAGTTTCAGTTTTTGTATTGGAGCAGGTATTAATCAATCCAAGGGATGGTTCCTGGGAAAATAAGTTAGAATATAGACAGTTGTTTTGGCAACTCAGATTGGAAGCAAACAAATCCCCAGGATTAAATGATAATATTTCTATTTCAAGCATTTTAAAAATTAGGGCAGCTAGACTTTAGTTTTTAAGAGCTTTATTTGATTATGACAATATGGTTATTTTTATATTTATTGCTTCATGGAATCTGATACATTTTATTTCACCTATTCGGGATTCAAAGGGTTAACTTTAGATTTTTTTAATTAGTTAATAATGCCTTCATTTTGATTAGTTAACAGGGTTAGTGCTGGGTATATAAGGAAGTTGTTGATTTTATACTGTGTTCTGATGAGGTCTGATATTTTTAGACGAAAGCACTCAACCAATTTGTTAATTGTTTATTAAAGTGTCTTATTTCTTTCCTGCTGGTGCAGTTTTGCTTTTTTCTTCAGGGTGTTGCCGGAGATGCCAGAAAACCACTAAAACCTTGGCTAATGGGGTCTATTTCAAGTGGTTGATGAATGACATTGCCAACACCTGTATGGTTGAAATCACATGATTGATAGTACAGTTCATCGGATGTTTTGACTGAGATTGTAATACATTGGGGATTAATATCATAATCATGAACCTCCAGAATGCACTGCAATTCCAGTGTACTAAAAACAACCAAACATGAACCACGGCATCAGAAAGTAAGGATACAAGATGCCAATAAAGTCTTACTTTAATGTAATGTAAACCAAGAGCACCACTCTAAAACCATAGAAAAAGTAAACTGAATATCGTTCAAACAAAACGCCATCAGTTTCATGTACTCACAATTATTCAACTACATGTGCCTATAAATGTAGCCATACATGTTGTTTGCATGCCTGTTCTGACACTTATGTTGTTTATTTTCATTTCCATACTTCTGTTTGTCATTGTAATTGTCAAACTGTAATACAGCTCTGTAATATTCTCTCCTGTGTTGAGATTGAAGTTGGTCATATTTGGCTGTAATACATCTCTGTAATATTCTCTCCTGTGTTGAGATTGAAGTTGGTCATATTTGACTTTAAGACATCTCTGTAATATTCTCTCCTGTGTTGAGATTGATGATAGTCATATTTGACTGTAATACATCTCTGTAATATTCTCTCCTGTGTTGAGATTGAAGATGGTCATATTTGACTGTAATACATCTCTGTAATATTCTCTCCTGTGTTGACATTGAAGTTGGTCATATTTGACTGTAATACATCTCTGTAATATTCTCTCCTGTGTTGACATTGAAGTTGGTCATATTTGACTGTAATACATCTCTGTAATATTCTCTCCTGTGTTGAGAATGAAGTTGGTCATATTTTACTGTAATACATCTCTGTAATATTCTCTCCTGTGTTGAGATTGAAGCTGGTCATATTTGACTGTAATGCATCTCTGTAATATTCTCTCATGTGTTGAGATTGAAGTTGGTCATATTTGACTGTAGTACATCTCTGTAATATTCTCTCCTGTGTTGAGATTGAAGTTGGTCATATTTGACTGCAATACATCTCTGTAATATTCTCTCCTGTGCTGAGATTGAAGATTGTCATATTTGACTGTAATACATCTCTGTAATATTCTCTCATGTGTTGAGACTGAAGTTGGTCATATTTGACTGTAATACATCTCTGTAATATTCTCTCCTGTGTTGAGATTGAAGTTGACCATATTTGACTGTAATACATCTCTGTAATATTCTCTCCTGTGTTGAGATTGATGATGGTCATATTTGACTGTGATACATCTCTGTAATATTCTCTCCAGTGTTGACATTGAAGTTGGTCATATTTGACTGTAATACATCTCTGTAATATTCTCTCCTGTGTTGACATTGAAGTTGGTCATATTTAACTGTAATACAGCTCTGTAATATTCTCTCCTGTGTTGACATTGAAGTTGGTCATATTTGACTGTAATACATCTCTGTAATATTCTCTCCTGCGTTGAGACTGAAGTTGGTCATATTTGACTGTAATACATCTCTGTAATATTCTCTCCTGTGTTGAGACTGAAGTTGGTCATATTTGACTGCAATACATCTCTGTAATATTCTCTCCTGTGTTGAGATTGAAGTTGGTCATATTTGACTGTAATACATCTCTGTAATATTCTCTCCTGTGTTGACATTGAAGTTGGTCATATTTGATCAGTGCTCTATGGCAGTCAATAAAGTAAAATAAAATATAATAAAAATATGATAACATATTTAGATGGTACACCTGCGATTCATAGGCACACATGTACTCTCTGCAATACTAAACTCTCTGGCAGGGCATACAGGTAATAGGGGAAGACAGTCATCCTTGTTGCAAATTTCATGGAGACCACAGGGAAATACAGGTAACATAGGTGCACAGTACTAGAGCAGGAGGCATACACATGTGTAGTAATAGCAGTGCTGTACCCCGCACCCTATGCTCCATTATACTGTATACAAGGCAGTGAGTAGACAGTATAGGGCCAGGTTGTCTTACATTCTGAACAACCTTGTTATCAGTACAATCTATATATCTATAACATACCTGTAGCTGGGTCATCTGGTGCCCTGGAAAACTGCTTAGACTGGTGGCCCCCTCAGAACAAAATTAGAGTAAAAAAGATCTTCCCACATTCACACAAACGTTAAATTACAAAAAAATCTTCCCACCAGAAATGAGATAAAAAAGTCTCCACTGTGAAATGTAATGGTGCAACTTTAAACTCATTGTTACAACTGTAGCAAGCTGCTTGCTAAAGTTACTAACACTCTGAGCCAGTTGTAGGTCAATGACTAGTAAATGTGACCAAACAACAGATGGGGTAAGTAACTTTCATCAGACTGCTTTAGTAGACATTCATTCTAGATCTTGAGTGTACACAGCTCAGCTGAGTGCAATCAACAGGGCCAGTCTTAAGTGAAATGGAGCTCTAAGCAAAACACTTCCTGTCCCCCACCCCGCTGCACACTGGTTCCCTCTGCAACGCCTAGTGCCTCCTACCCTGTTCCATCTCATACAGGCCCCACACTAGATAGACTACTTCTTATTTTTTCATACTTTTTCCTACTTATTGTTTTTATTTTTATTTTTTCCAGCATTCTTTTAACAAAGCCTAACTTGCCAAGAAAGGCAGCATCTTATGAAGTGTGGAGGAAATAACTGAATTTAGCAAGGAGTGTAAGTTGTAGGGTTTTACTTGCTCCAAGGTACATCTTTGAACTTTTTTCCAATATTTTGTTCCAAAGATGGGCTGAACAGACATCTGAAAAAATTCAATAAATTTATTTGAATATGTAATCCGAGGCAGGTGAGTCTATGCAAGGCATCTGGCAAAATGTAAAACAAAAAGATATTAAATTAAACATGGGGCTACAGGATGAAAGCACAGGTACAACAGTGGATAAACAAAACAGATAAAGAGGACTAAAATGTTGAAGGAGTGGTCTAATACATGATGGCTTAATGTCAAACAAGTAAAACAGAAAATAATAAAATAATACATCTCTAGGTAAAAATAACCTGTAATGGAGTATCCAGCATCAAAAGAAGTAATAGCAAAAGATAAAACAAGAAATTCAATGAGGTACTCATATCAGACGCTATGAAGGCAGGTCAGAAACCTAACAATGAAGGAAAAATGGCAGTATGAATACTGGCCTAAACAGGAAGAGGCACCTCTAGTAAAACACAAGAAGCTAGGATCCTTTTGGATAGGCAACTAATACGGCCCCATCTGAAGTATTGTGTACAATTTTGAACACCTCATTTCAGTGATACAAAAAGGAAACAGAAAATATACGGTCACAAAAATTATACGTTTTACACTTCTTTAGTAAAATTGACATAAAGATCTACTACTTTTAGAAGTTCGCATGTAAGGTCTTGAAGAAAGAAAGTGTGGGCATGACAGGAACATGCAAGTACTGCAGGGTATTCATCAGAAGTAGTAACACTGATACATTGTTTCAAAAATATATACATCAAAACAACATCACACGGTATGAAGATGCAAACTAAAAGATTCAAGGGGATATGGTGAATTGTTTTTAAAGAAAGGGTGGTGGATGACTTCAATAACCTTCCTGAAGAGATGATAACATCAGCAACAATGACAGAATTTAATAATGCATTGATTAGATGTAAGATAATACATATAGTGGGTGGAAGAAAAAAAAGCTGTTGGTTAAGTAGGATATGTAACTTATCTAGAAGATTGTGAAATGGGCAGAATGGTTGGGCAAGTCTTCCCTTTTCTGCCATCAAAAGGTTAAGTTCTTATATTTTCTTTACAAAATTAGTATGCATGTAATATTGACCAGTAAGTTACAGTGCTACTGTTAATACACTAAGGATTACAATTTCAATTAGGACATTGATGCAGTGAAGCTAGTATGGTATATCTGTGCAGAATGCAATAGTAAGTTGCAAACATAAAGAATGTGCAAACCACAACTTACAAATATGAGTTCAATGTAAAATGGACTATATATTTAAATTTCTCACTAATGGATTATGATAGGCTGGCACAGCGAACATCTGATATTCTTGCATTTTTCTGGAATGAAATATCATCTGGTTGTGTTACTTAGCTTTCTTTCTGAAGACTGTCATATGAAGATAAAACACTGCAATCTTTTCTTTCTTTGAAATCCATCCATCCACAAGCCCTTTTTCCATTTTTGTACATGGGTTTGGGGTGTCACTTCAACAGTGACAATCATCTAGAGCCAAGGTTCACACTACCCGGTGCCTGGTGGCTAGCCCTGCCATAGCTGTTCTTCCACACCACACACTCATACATGCACTCTCACCTATGGCCAGTTTAGGCTGTCCAATCCACCTACTGCATGTCTTTGGAATGTGGGAGGAAACCGGACCACCTGGAGGAAACCATGTGAACACAAGGAGGACATGCAAACTCTGCACAGAAGGCATCCCAGGCAAGAATTGAACCAAGAAACCTTTTGCTGTGAGGTGACAATGTTATGCACTGCAAATACTGCTGCATATATCTATCATGGTCCCTTTTTATCTATATTTTTCTGTGAACACTGTACAGTCTAATTTTTTTTTTACATGCCTGTTTTTTCCTGACTTCCCAGGCACTTGCACATTAAATGATACAAGCCACTCTCACCTACCCTTGGTTTTCTTTGTACATTCAAAACAAAATATCTGACTAAAGCCACTTCATGGTGCACCTGACATCTCTGCCTACCTCAATTAACTTCCCCAGGCACACAGTCCTACTATCTTATAGGTTCATAGGTTCATAGGTAAGTACTAGGCTATCTGCCCGTGGGCATTTATAAGCCTAGCCACAGAGTGATGGCTTTCGCCTCCCCATTAGATTAGTAACCTGGGCCTTTGTCAACAGGACTCCTAAAGTGTTTGGTGCTATTTAAATTCTAGTGCCTTTTAACTTGCCTGACCCACATATCCTTCTGCTCAAGTTTAGACTCGGATATCTGTTGTCTGTGTTTCTTATTCTTTTTCATTATCGTGTTTTTCTTAACAAACTCACTCCAGCTCATGATATGCTGCATGGTCAGCTCTGGGTTCATCATTTTCTGTTTTATTGCCATATCCTGGCAATAACAATGCCACCATAGAAGATATCCTCTGCTGGCTATCACAAAACCTGACCCAAGAAATCATTATCCTAGGTGATTTTAACATAGATTGGAACTGTTGTTGCAGCAGCCACCCTACCACCCACATTAACCTATTTGTTTCTCTCAAATCATTACCTCCCCTACCAGGATAAACAAGCCCAATAAGAAAGAAAGTACCTTGGATTGGATTCTTATAAATAACCATCCCCACACATATGAATCTGGAACCCTCCCTGATGATATTACTGACCACTCACTTACCTACATTATCAGGCATAAGACCAATGTCTCCATTCCAGCCACTTTTAAGTTTATTAGGTCCAAGAAAAACTTTAACCCTGATCTCTTTCAAAGTGAACTAAAAGCATGCAATTGGTCTCCCTTAAGACACCTCCCATTGGAGGAAGCTGTTAAATACTTTAATTCCAAATTCCTCACCATTCTAGATAACCATGCACCAAACTGCTCTATTAGAATCAAAACTAAATCCTCCCCATGGCTGTCAAAAGAAACCAAACAAAAAGTCTACCTCAGAAATAAATACTGGGCCAAATGGCGTATGACAAAAAACTCTGCTGACCATCAAAACTTTAGACAACTGAGAAATGATACTAAGAAAGCTATACTGTCTGATAAAAGAAACTACTACTTACAGTTCCAGCAAACTAAACATAATAACCCACAAAAATTCTGGGCAAGTATTAACCAACTATTACACCCAGGTCACTCCATTACACCTAACCCACAAGGCACAGACCAGGAGAACCCAAAGCACACTGCCAATGCCTTTAATACATTTTTTCTCTGAGGCCATTAAAACACTTGCCAGTCACCTGTCACCTAATAATTTCATTTTACCTATCTCTAACACAACTCCACCCCCTCCATTTCTCATCCAACCTGTCCCTACAACATATATTCTTTCCCTTATCCAAAAACTTAAACCTTGCTCTCTGTCAGCAGACCAATTACCAGCTGAATATCTACAGAAATCAGCCAAATCCATCGCCTATCCCATTTCCATTCTGATTAACAGAACCATTAGTGAAGGACACATCCCAAGCATCTGGAAAGTCTCCCATATTATCCCCCTTCATAAAGGTGGAAAATCTACTGAATTCTCCAACTACCGTCCCATAGCCCTACTTTCACCTTTGGCAAAACTAATGGAAAAAATGCATCCATAAGCAACTGCTAGACCACCTAATCCAAAATAACTTACTTTCCAGCTGTCAACATGGTTTCAGACCTTCCCAAAGCCCTACTACTGCCCTCCTTTCCTTTACTGACTGTATTAACAAAAACCGAAATGCCAATATGCTTTCCTCAGCACTATTTATTGATCTGTCCAAGGCATTTGATATGGTTAATCACCAAATACTTATAAATATCCTGAAATCCCTCTCACTAGATACACTCACTATTAAATGGTTCCAATCCTATTTAGATAACAGACAACAGGCAGTAGTTTGGCACAACACTCTATCTACCCACCTGCCCATTAACAGTGGCGTCCCTCAAGGGTCCATATTAGGTCCTCTTCTTTTCTCCATATTTATCAATGATCTTCATCTAGCAATCCCGCAAGCTACATGCATTCAGTACACCAACGATTCTACACTTATATGCACAGCCACATCCACTTCTAAACTTCACTCCCTTACCCAAGAAGTATTTAATACAGTAGAACAATGGTTTACACAACATTGCCTTCTGTTGAACCCCCAAAAAACTAAACTCCTCCTTTTCAATCCTACTCGTAAGACCGTCCCAATAGATTTCTCAGTTACATCCACTAATGGTACTCCCATATCACCTGACCCAACTACCACACTACTTGGTATTACCATAGACAACAATCTTAACTTTGACACCCATATCAACAATACTATAAAAACCATTAACAAAAAGCTAGGCTCTCTCTACAGAGTCAAACCTTTCCTTTCACCAACAGTCAGAATAACTATTGCTTATACCCATCTAATCTCTACACTCCTCTATGCCTCACCCATATTTACTAATTTATCTAAAAATAACCTCACCAAACTGGAAATCTCCTACAATAACATTGCCAGGTTTGCTACAGGCAACCCATTCAGAACCCACCACTGCTATAATCTTAAGCAGCTTGGATGGCTAGAAATTCAGAAACTGCTTAAATTCCACCAACTAACCATTGCCCATAAGACTCTTTACCAACCTTCCAGTACTCCTATACTATCTACCCTCATCATTCCCTATAAGAATCTGACATCCTTGTGCTCATCACACAAACTTCTTGTAAACACCTCTAAATCTAATAACAGGGCTGGGGATTCTCTTTTCAGTAATACTGTTGGAAAATCCTGGAACCTTCTCCCCAGTGAACTTTCCTCAGTTTCCTCCACGTCTCTTTTCAAAAACAGACTGAAACTTTTCCTAAGAACACACTGGCTATACCCCTGTACTAAACCTGACTAATCATTTTTCTACTTTTTCTACTCATAACAGGCACTGCCTACCCACTACTTCCCTACAACTAGCTCTACTTTCCTTACTTGCCTCATTACCTTTTTCCTATTCCTTACCCTTCTTTTCATCCCCTGAGCTTACTCATAGTGTGAGAACTCTTTATTTATATAATTACACAATTTGACTCTTTTATTGTTACTTTCTGTATTCTACCTGTAATTTGCACTGCACCTGCCTATTGCACTGCAAAGTATTTCTGCCCTCTCAGTAATTTTTGCATTGTACCTGCCTTTGGCACTGTGAAGTATTTCTGTCCTCTTTGATTTTTTCTGGGTTAACTTCTAATGTTCTTTGTAAATATAAATGTATTATTTCCTCTTATCCCAGACCTTATCTACCAGACTATAGTATATTATTAGACCTGTATTTTTAGTATTGTACTGGGTTTTGAAATGAGAGGTATTTAGGCCTCTATGATAATTTGTGTATTAACCTGTAACATAACTGTATGTAAAAATGTTTTTTGTTATTTTTTGCATGGAGCTTATCTCCCCGGGCCTCTACTGAAAATGGACATATATCCAGTTAGACTAGCCTGGTCAACAAATGTAAAATAAATAAATAAATAAAAGATAAGGTCCTTAAGCCAAGAATAATCATCCTGAACCATGCAGCTTCAGAATCAAACTTCTATCAGTTGCTACAATGCAAAGGTAATACCACTTTTATTGTAGAATAGCAGTTTTGGATGAATAATTTACTACAAAATTACAGATGGCAATTTATGATTTTATGGAATGCTTTGTCTTTTCATGAAGATACATATGGGAGACTATACATCCAAAAATGAAATTGCCCTGTAAATAAAACCTCTCAATTTGTTCAAAGTCTTCACCTGTAATATGTCTGCAGTAAATACCTGCTTAATATAAATGCAGTTCTGAGTCTGATGCATCAAACATTACTTCGGCCCCCATGTTCTTTTCCTTTGCCTTATCGCTCTGTAAATTCTTACCCAAAAGCACCACCCTCTTTTGTTTCCACTCTCTTCTTTTAACATCTGTCATGGAAAGCTATATTCTACCTGTGAGTGAACAGAAGACTAGGACTGACTAAAAACTATACAATCAATTTCAAATGTCATTCACGTACTGCTTATTAGATTTCATAATGTTCACATACTTGGCTTCCCATGTTTTGTCAGGTTTTGCATGTCGCTGTCTTTCTCTCTCCTACTTTCAGTTGCATTACCGCTGTTTAATGCCCCTATTTTCATAGTGATAAGACCTGTTTTTTATAACACCTCAGAATTCACAACCTTAGCAGTACCTTGCACAACAATTCAGATTTCAAAAGCTCTATTTCTGATGTGCAGTTTTACAGCTTTATTTAATTCCTTCGGCTTTGGACATCTTTCAAACACAAGGGAAACTGAATATGCCATCTGAGGTCAGGCAAGTATCTCTGTACAGCTACAGAACACTAACATCTCTTTTGAGTCAAAAGTCCCTCTCTTTTTGATCTGCCAGTTGCTAGAATGGCATGACATTGATGTTAACAGGCTTTGTCTCCACTGTAGCATCTAAATCTGATCTGCTGATTAGTGTGGCCCCTGGAATAAGTACCCGATTCCAGGGATATTTTGCAAATTTGAAAATGTATGTCATTCACACTACTTTTGTTTTCCAAACATCTTTTAACCTCTCTTGCATACTTGCATTGTACTGTTACATGCAGTTTCTTTTTGTATGTAAAAATACAGCAGTATTGAACGTTGTGAACAGGTCAGCTGATTGAGTTTGTTGTTAATACTGTTTAATTACCAAGCATCCTAATCACCACCATTTGTCTATCAATCTATCTATCTATCTATCTATCTATCTATCTATCTATCTATCTTTTGTTGATCAGGTTAATGGCCTCTTTTCAGGTGATACCCAAGTTATAGCAGGTGTCTTTACCGATAATAGCATATAAATTGTTGCATTGATTGATTTGCAAGTCTGTGTGTTAAAAATGCTGCAGGAAATAGAAGATATGGGTTAGATGACATGGGTTGCACATTATTTCTTGTGGTAGTACTTATAGGTGCTTTGTCTCATAGTGAGTTGGCAGGGTTTGTGGACATTTCCCTTGTCCCTGCAGATGTGTATACATCTGAGGACGTGGAAGTGAAGCCCCTCATGTTGGAGGCCATGGGAAATAAAGACTCTTTGAGTTGCTATCAGGCATGTACATCATGATGCAGCCAACATGGTTTATGCAGTTATATCACAAGCAGCTGGAAAACATATTTCCCTGAATGCAAGCACAATACTAGTAGTAAAGACTGCAGACCAGTCATTTTAAAGGCTTAGTAAAGTAATGTTGAACATGCAAAAGGCTGTGAGAACACATACAATGGTGTTACGTCAAATGTAATGAATGCCAGTCAAATGCATTTTCAATGAATTGTAAACCAGTAATGAGAATTTTTAATGTCTGCATTGCCTGAAATAAATTCACATGCACCTAATTCAGAATCATTTGAAAACAGGCACTTGTATAAATGAATTCATGCAAGATGAAAGCAGAATTAGCTTAAATTGAGCAATAAGGAACATATTTAATGTTAATGCAGGAGGGCAATCGCAGAAAAATATTTTCCAGTTTGTGTTGTTTTAGTACAGGTACGCACTGTGCCAAAACTTGAATATGTATATGTGATCATCTTTGTAATACTTGAACTAGTATTAAATGTGTGGTACCAAGTCAGTGAGTTGAAACTGGCCAATGTAATGACTCAGTGAGTTAAACTGATAGATTAACTCACTGACTAAACTAGCTATGGCCAGTTCAATGAATAAAGAAAGTGAAAAAAACTATGTGATGTTTCACAGACTGTGAAAAAGCCACTGCATGCAGCCACACATGTCCTGTAGAACCTACAAGGTAGGAAAAAAGGGAGAATAACAATGTTTTGAGCTTATGATAAGTTATGCACCTACATGGAGAAGTGGTCACGTATAAGTCTCCAATATATAGGAGTTAGTGGGCAGACAACCGCATGCAACTTATATGTAACTGGTAAATGTTATACCAGCATTGCATAATATGACTGAAAAATGCTACATTCTTAGATTTTATATGTACGTCTGCATTGATGGAACACTGCATTTACAGTAATACATCACCATGTTTATTCTGTAACGATGCATAACTGTGTTACAAATATGAGAGATCCACCGGTAAAGATCAGGAAGCTGCAGCAAATGTGTGCTCATGTGTTTCACTCTGTGATATCTTGTGAAAGTCTAAAAATGATGCCTATAGCTTTACACTTGCCTTCCACAGGGACAAACAGACAGCTCAAGGTTTGGAACAGGGGATTAAACTCTGTCCTCAGCGTAATCCAGAAATGGATTGCCCCATCTCTGAATGAGTACTCTGTTAGAAATACTGTGTTATTTCACAGCACAGCAGAGGCTATGCATTCAAGTGGAACTCCAGCATGAATACTGTGTAAGTAACATTGACTTATTGCTTCAGAATACAGCGAAGGGCTTACATGGAACTCCTGTATGCACCGTGCAGAGTGTGGATGTGCACTCAACATGGACCTCCTGCATGCAGCACAACAGAGGGTAAATGTGCACTCACATGAAATTTTTGCATGCAGTAACGCAGAGGGTGGATGTGCACACACTAGAACCTCTGCATGCAGCACAGCAGAGGGTAGATGTGTACTCACATAGAACTCTTGCATTTAGGGGGTGGATGTGCACTCACATGAAGCTCCCACATGCAGCACAGCAGAAGGTAGATGTGCACTCTCATGGAACTCCTGAATGCAGCACAGCAGAGGGTGGATGTGCACTCACTTGGATCTCCTGCATATTTCACAGGAGAGGGTGGATGTGCACTCACAGAGATCCTCATTGTGTAACTATCAGGGACAGAGGCAAAAATTAAGAATACCCTGCTGTCTGGCAGCAGCCAGTATCCTAATAAGTTACACCCTCAGTGGTATGAAGAGGTGCCCTTCTGCTTGGGCAATCTTCTCTGTGGGGTCTAGGAAACTATATGGTGACCATTACAATAGTATCTTTAGACCTCATCAAAGTTAACACGCATAAAGTCTATAATGTCTGTATAAAGAATGGTGTATGTTTAATCACAAGGAACAATACAAACAGATATTCACATATAGTACATACATGCTGGGCCTATTAAATTATTTATTGTGTTGTATTAGAAATTTTAGAAATTCTTACTTTTGAGTAGCAGTACTTCCTTTTCATTGCTCTAGAGGTAAGGTTTACAGGATGTGTCAGAGTGTAACATCTTCAACTTTGGCAATTTGGGATTACTGTTTTAAAAAAACTCTTAACTTCGGAATTTCTAATATGAATATTTAACGAAAATTAAAGTTTAGCACTATGGCAACAGCTATACATGCTTAAAACTGACACGTCTATATATCTTAGCATAGTATGTAGCTGACGATATGAGTGCAAGTTCTTGCTAAAAGTAAATATTTCATTTCAAGACTCTTTTTACCTTTGCTTTAATAACATTAGATTGCAGCCTTTCATTAAAAGTCACTTATTTATTTCTTTATGATAAAACCACTCTCAGATGATCTTTCCCAGAAGGAATACATTTGGAAAGTTTAGAATATTTTATATCGGAAGCCAGAATAGCGTATGTTTGCTGTCTTAGGACCTGTCATACTCATGTTGTGATGGAATAACAAATACAGTTATTATAGTATCCTGAGTCTTCATTTACACATTGTTAATTACATCTGCATGCATGTGATACTTTTTCATTTAATTCTTTTTCTCCCCTTTGCCTGCCAGCAGTCATCCCTCCCACAATGGGAACTGCCCAGCAGTCGTCCCTCCCACAATGGGAGCCACCCAGCAGTCATCCCTCCCACAATGGGAGTTGTCCAGCAGTCATCCCTCCCATAATGGGAGCTGCCCAGCAGTCATCCCTCCCACAATGGGAGCTGCCCAGCAGTCATCCCTCCCACAATGGGAGCTGCCCAGCAGTCATCCCTCCCACAATGGGAGCTGCCCAGCAGTCATCCCTCCCACAATGTGAGCTGCCCAGCAGTCATCCCTCCCACAATGGGAGCTGCCCAGCAGTCATCCCTCCCACAATGGGAGATGCCCAGCAGTCATCCCTCCCACAATGGGAGCTGCCCAGCAGTCATCCCTCCCATAATGGGAGCTGCCCAGCAGTCATCCCTCCCACAATGGGAGCTGCCCAGCAGGCATCCCTCCCACAATGGGAGCTGCCCAGCAGGCATCCCTCCCACAATGGGAGCTGCCCAGCAGTCATCCCTCCCCCAATGGGAGCTGCCCATTATCATCTCTTTTGGCAGGAGCCAGTTATGGGAAGTTACCATACAGGCAGCCATCAGAGTTTTTTTTTTTATTCTATCATCTCACAAACCTGTAGCAACTTGATGGTGGCATTTCAGAATGCTGGGCTCATGGACAAATGAGCACCTCTGAGCATGCACCTGATTCTGACTACAGAACAGGTACATAATGCAAAAGTCGATCTTCCTTTCTACCAGGATGCACAATAGACACTGGATTCCATCTTCCTTACCATCTCCTCCAGTAAGGATTTTGTTGTACAAGTTACTACACAGTTGTTTTTGCAGTTGCAAAGCCTCTTAAAATGTAGTAACTCAAAAGCTGTTGTAAATGGCAGCTTTTGAGTTCAAGGATTGATGTTTTTGACTAGTTCAAATAGCATTTTCATACATAGACATAACACAATATTTTTTTAACAGTTAATGTATGGCAATTTTTCTTAAAATCTATAGACAAAGTTCTTATATATATTAGCACCATTAGTCCTGTGTAGGAAATAAGGCAATAGCAGAGGGGGAAACTACAGAGTTAGCAAGTGGTTAACTAGTTCATTATTTATTTATTTTTATGCTTGTTAACCAAGTATGTCAGCGTCCCAAGAGACCCTATTCAGGCACAGTCTAGGCATAGGTAATACAGCTGTTATATGTAGAGGCCAGCCAGATTTACTGTTTGCTTGCCTACAGCATCTGATGCCGATAGGCTGACAACTGCTGTAATGTGCATTTATCTAAGCAGTTACTGAATATTAACTCATTACTTCACTATATAGTTAGTTACCATATCCTTTGTAGCAATTTGTCTGAAGCTGATGTGTTTTTGCTATGTTCTTCTTTCGGCTTTTCCCGGTTAGGGGTTGCCACAGCGGTTTTTACTATACAGTACAATATTGAAGTTATATGCTTATGTGTGTTGTAACTGATGGCAGTTTAAGTCAGTTATTTCTGGAAAGGAGTTTTCTACATACAGCATTTAGCCTGAGAGGTAAAGATGATGCTATTTATATGTATTGTCACAATTTTCTAATAGATGCCTCAGGCAGTATTTTACTTATTTCACAACCAATAAAGGAATAGAATAATCAATAACCACAAAATCAGTATATCCAAGCAATTTATTAAAACAAAAAACACAAGTATCTAGCACCTCGGCTTCAAGCCTTTCAAGAGTTACTTCTTTTGTTTTCTCTGAAGTTACAGATAATTCAACGGACTTTAAATTAGATAAAAATACTTATCTACCTTTGCCCCCAGCACAGCAAATTGGGTATTTGAAAGATAATTTTCATGGTGAATGGCGGAATGAGGATTCTACATAGAAGTGAGTTCGACCAGATGCCAACAGAGAGAGACAGCAGCCACAGTATGAGAAAAGAAAGAAACAGTACTGACTTTGTTTTCTTACAAGTAAAACATGACTGTTTAAATAAAGGAGATGGTTTAGTTCTTAACTTATCTGGTACAGCACTAAATGATTCAGAAATGTTGGTACTTAATTGTGGACTGAAATAGATTCCAACTGTGTTACCTAGATTATTTGTATTGAAAATGGAAGTGTTTCGCTTGGTTAGGAAACTGCATTTATTATTTTTGTTTTCTTCAAATGGAAACTCTGGTTTACATGAAGAGTTTGAATCTAATGATTCTTTTAATGATTTAGAATATTTTAGTGAACATATATTTTTTTCTGTGACTCTTCCTATGAAAATATGGAAATTGTGAATGCATATTGTCTCCTTAATACTTCAAATATTATTTGTAAAATGAAATTCATGCCTCCTTTTACTCATGAGACAGTACAGCATTTCTCTGTGATGGTTAATTTTGCAATACAGTCTGCCTTTGAAACTTTTATGAAAATTAAAAATAAAGTTTGTTATAACTTAAAGGCGGAATGGTTAGCACTTAGAGATTTGAGTAAGAGGAAAGATTTGGTTTTTAAACCTTCTGATAATGGAAATAAAATAGTAGTAATGCATTTTTCACAGTATTTGAAAATGTGATATGATAATTTGAATAATGCTGAAGTTTATAGAGTGGCCACAATTTCAAAGTGTGAGAAAGCGCTGAAAGAGTTTCAAGATTTAATGAAAGAAGGTTATAGATTAGGTTATTTATCAAAAGTTGATTTTGAGAAAAAGTTTACAACTGAAGGGTACACTATTACAACCTTTTATTGCCTACGGAAGATACATAAGAGTTTAAGGAACCGTCCCAGATGGCCCATAGTGGCAGATAACAATTATTTTTTGCATAGTGTGGGCTTAATGTTACATGGTTATTTATTAACTGCAGTAGAGAAGTTATCTTCTTATAGTAAATACACCTTTGATTTTTGGGGGAAAATTAAATAATTTAAGTGGACAAATTCTAATTATTGGGTGACAATAGATTGAGGAGTTTATATACGGATATTTACCATCGGTTTGGCATTGAGGCATTAAAATAGCTTTTAGGAAACAGTCCTTTAATAAATTATATTATTGATTTGGTTTATTTTAGTCTTACAAATAATTTTGTTGAGTTTAATGGAAAGATCTATCATCAAATAAAGGGGACAGCTATGGGGACACCTTTTGTCCCCATGTATACTAATCTCTTTATGTTTTTTTTTTTTAAGTGGAACAGTTAAGTTAAACTTATTTAAGTATCATGTGATTAAATATTATAGAGTTATAGATGCTTTGATTTTTTAATGTGAAGGTGGACAAACCTTGGTTGATTCTTTTATTTCAGAATTACATCAAAATAGGTTTGGTTTGTAATTTGATGGCCACCAAGTAGGTAATCAAGTATTATTTCTGGATGTAGAATTGGAGTGTCATAAAAATGGTGTGATAAAAACAAAAATACATAGAAAATTTTAGAGTATTAATCATTTTTAAGATGGTAGGAGCTGTCACCCTCCCTATTTGATAAAGTCTCTGCCTTATAATGAGTTTCTGTGAATTAGCAGATTATGTAGTGATAAGGGTGTTTTGACTGATGAGTTATTAAAAACATGTAATATGTTCAAACAGAGGGGTTATGATGAAGTACTTGTCCAGGAAGCTATAGCTAAAGTAATTTCTGGACAGCAATGTGGACAAATGGTAGGATATGGGGAAAATGTAAGAACTAGTTTAAATATTTCAGCTGCTAATTCTCAAAATATTTATTTTGTGACAATGTATAATATATTTACTGATAAGGTAGTTGATATTATTATGTATTATTGAAATTTTCTTCTCAAAAATAAGGATTTGTTAAACGTTTGCCTAATAAACCCTTTTTGTCCTTTAAAAGAGGCAGGAATGTGAAGGACATGATTGTCCGTAGCCATTTTTCATGCCTTGATATGTCTTTGATTGTACAATCTCAAAATATGGGGTTAATACCATGTGTCCACTATTCTGAAGTTACACTGTTCATAAGTTCATAGGCTCATAGGTGTATACTAGGCTAATTTTCTATTTCCCAGCCACTCATCAAGATTTTTCTTGAAGAGGGTCAGCGAGGTGCTCTGCTTGACATGTATGGGAAGTCTGTTCCATAGCATGGGCAGTATCTGGGTTATGAACCTGTCCCTCCAGCATGTTCTGTTGATTGTGGTAATGAGGTTGAGGTCTCTGGAGAGGGATTGGGATTTCTTTAGATGTAGCATTTCTAACAGAGCTGGGTCAGACAAGGCTTTGTAAGTCAAGCAGAGATCGTCTGTAAGTAGGCAATATGAGACAGAGAATAGTTGGAGTTTTTTTAGTCTGTCCATATAGGACAAGTGTTTAAGGCCTAGGATCCTCTTTGTGGCCTCTCCAGTTGTTGCAGGTGTCTAGTGAGGTGCATGCCAAATGGAGCATTGTACTCAATGATTGGCCTAATGAGGGAAGAGTAGAGGGAGACAATGACCTCTTTCTTCCTGAATGCAAAGCCTTTAATAATGAAATGTATCACATAGAAGGGCTTTCTGACCATAGTGGCAATGTGGCGACCAAAAGAGAGGTTGCTGTCAATCTGTGTTCCCAGATCTCTTATAACACCTTCTGTGTTCAGTGGACTACCATCAATGTGGTAATTCATGGTAACCAGGTTTTTCCCAAAGGAGATGATGGCACATTTTTTGGCAATGGGCTTAAGGCCATGGTTCTGACACCAGTCATTGGTCTCAGTGAGGCAATTCTGTAGGATGTTAGCATCACTTGGTGAGTTAATAATAGCTCCCGACTTGCAATTATCTGCAAACTTTGTCAACCAGAGTCCCTTCATGTTGGCCTGGACTTCAGAGAAGTAGATACCAAACAGGAGAGGACCCAGGATCGAACCCTGTGGGACTGCACTCATGACTAGTCAGCAGTCTGACTTGGAGTCAGCTACTTTCACACTGTGGGTTCTACCAGAGAGCCAGTTTGCAACCCACCTAGTGATATTGGGGTTGATGCCTAGCTTAGTGAGTTTTTCTATGATTCCTGAGTGAGGAATGGTATCAAAAACCTTGGCCAGATCAAGGTAGGCTGTATGAACCATCTTACCTTCATCCACAGCTCTGGTGATAGACTCAGAGAAGTTAACCAAGTTGAGCAGGTATGATCTACCCTTCACAAAACCAAGCTGTGTGGGATCCAGAGTTTGGAGATTCCCTATATCCTTGTTTATTAGGTTCATGCTGATGCTTTCCATAACTTTGCATATGAGGCTCATCAGGCTAATGGGGCGATAGTTCCCGGGGTCTGTAGTTGCTCCTCCTTTGTGGACAGGGATGACTGTAGTGGTGCACCATTTGGTAGGGACAAAGCCTGAGGTGAGGCTGTGATTGAACAGTGCACACAGGTGAGGTGCCAGTTCACTCTGTAGTTCATGTAGAACACAGCCAGGGATATTGTCAGGTCCCATAGAAGTTGTATTCTTGGCCTTGGACAGTGTTGTTTTAACCTGTGCAGCAGTAATACTGGGTGCCTGGCAATCTACTGGTATTGTGCTTGGTCCTTTGAGGGGAGGGGGGTAAAGTTGGCACTGAACCTGTCATCCAGTATACTGGCAATATCTTTTGACTCGGTATAGTAGGTACCATTGTGCAGTAGCTCAGAGCAAATCTGGGTATTGCCGTGGAGCTTCTTTACATAACTATAGAAGGCCTTGTGGTTGTCTTTACTATCTGCTGCAATTCTGTTTTCATAGCTAGCTTTAGAGGATTTGATGAGGGATCTCAACTTTTTGTTGCAGCTGATAAGGGTGTTTTTCCAATCTTGGGATTTCACCTTATTCCGTATCAGTTTCCTCTTTCTGTTGTAGAATTTGTTTATGGCAGGGGACCACCAGATTGGCTTCCTCTTTTTGGAGGAGTGCATCTTGGTTCTATTGGGTATGGCGAGATCCATACATTTGTGTACGTGTTTGTACAGTGCATTGGGGTATGATTCGGGGTCATACAACTATTCTCCATTTGCATGGGTGCCGTGAAGTTAGCCACCTCTGTTTTTTAGGAAATTAGGCCAAATTATATATTTCATTGTGATACTGAGGGAAGTATTTATATATCGAAGTGTGATTGTAATTTGTTCTATGTGGGGGAGACTAATAGGGCATTTAAGGTTAGGTTACAGGAACACTTAAGAGATATTAAGAAGAACAAAATGGAAAGTCCTTTTGCTGTTCATTTTAATTCATGTCATGGTGGGGATAGTAGTTGTTTGAAAGCTAGTATTTTAGAAAAGGTTAAAGTTCTTTATGGTATGATTTCAAAAAAATCAACTGCTTTATAAGGAAGCAGATTTCATTTTAAAATATGAAACACTGACACCAAAGAGCTTGAATGTTGATTTTAATTGGAAATTGTTGTTGTGATTAGATGTGAGTCCTTAGTGGATTATTGTTTAAAAGCCTTAATTAAGTTTTTGTAGTAGTTTGTGCATAAGTGAAGTTTGTTGACTGGTAAAGTAACTCTTGAAAGGCTTGAAGCCGAGGCGCTAGTCTTGTGTTTTTGTTTTAATAAATTATTTGGATACACTGATTTTGTGGTTATTTAGTATTGTATTTATTATTTATTTATTTCACATTTGTTAACGGGGTTGGTCCAGCACAGACCCATTTCCAGTGGAGACCCAAGGAGAAAAACTCCAAGAAAAAGAATTTGACAGTAGTAGGGTACACAAAATGTAACAAGGACAATTTCACAGTGTATATATGTAGAAAGATTGTGCAACTTTGCATAAGTATGAAAAATTAAAGAAAAAACATATAGAAATGTGCCCGATAATTGAGTAATTATAATGATACAAGTATGAAGTAGAGAAAATGAGACGTAATATATGCAAGTCGTTATAATACATTCATACAGACTGTATAGCTCTGCAGTACTTCCTAACTGGGGTAGAGCAAGAAACGTACAGCACAAAAGTGGGAGAGACAAATGTTAGGATAAGGATTAGGTAGGGTCCTGGCAGGGGCACAACCAAGTTTTCTAGAGAAAGTGTTTTAGTTCTTTTTTGAAGCTGTTACTTGGTGTAATGCTACATAAATTGACAGGGAGGTTGTTCCAGAATTTTGTAATGGCGGATTTATAAAACAGATTGTCGATGTTCATTTTGGGCCTATAAGTTTGAAGAAGGAGCTGTTCAGTGGAAGGCTTGTCCAGGGAGTTTAAAATGCATTTTAAAGTGTTTTGGGTTGAAGTTTTACAGTGGCAGCTGCTATATTCAGCACAGGTATGCTCCCGACTGTTAAGAGCGAACAATAGTGTAGTATTAGCCCTTAGCTATTAGGTAGTAATAAAATTCTTTAAGACACAGCACCTCCTTTACAAATCCTATTTCAGTGTAAAATATTCTAAGTACCCCCACCATCTTTGCTAGACTTAAACCTAAACATATTACTCAAAAATACTATGCTGCCAAACCCAGCACAACATCCTTTTACTAGCAGGTGATCCACCCTAATCCAGGGTTATCTTTATCACAACCAGTCTCTGCTCAAACAATCCATCCCCAACCACTTTAACCACTGTTCCCACCCACATTCCATCCCCAGCTTCCAATATCCCTACCGCCCATTCTCCCAATAACTTATCTATTCTAGCCATCAATGTACAAAACCTTAAACTCCCTGGACAAGGGTATAGTAGGTGACTAGATTGGAGAGAGAGGACATGCAGTGGGTGTATTGAGAAGGAAGTGGGTTATTTAAAGTTGGGACACTTTGAGATGAGGAGGAAATTCAAGCCAGTGTAGCTTTTTGAAAGCGAGGCAATGGTGAGTAGGAATAGATATGTTAGCTGCAAATTTAGCAATTTTATTATAAGTTTGTTCAAGTTTGGAGAGCAGGCAGGATTGAAGGTTGGTAAGGACTGGGGGTCCATAGAGGAGGCTTTGAAGGAGATAGGCTTGGAGCAGGGTGAGTCTGGAATCAGAGGACAGAAATTTTTTAATGCGGTATACTAGGCCAAGTTTTAGATAAGTTTTCTTAATAGATTGCTGGATGTGTAAATCAAATATTAGCTGGTCGTCAATTGTCATTCCTAGTAATTTTGTGTGCGTTTCAATGTTAATGATGGTTTTATTTAGTGATGAGATGGAAAAGGAGAGCTTAAGGTGATCACTGGCCTTGAGGAGAAAGAGAAGGAGCTTTGTTTTTTTAGAGCTCAGAATAAGCTGATTTTCATCTAGCCAGCTTTCAACTGAAAGAAAGATCGCTGTGCAAGTGTCTGAAGTTATGAGATTGAGCATGTGATCAGAGCAGAGTCATCTGCGTATTGTATGAGGGTTGAATGGACAGTGGAAGAATGGATGTTGTTAGTAAAGATGTTAAAAATAAGGGGTCCCAGGATAGAGCCCTGGGGTATGCCAGTGTGAATGGGAAGAAAAGTAGAACAAGATGACTGCCATTTGACAGACTGTAGTCTGTCTGTGAGATAGCTAGAGAGCCAAGAGAGGGTTAAGGTGGAAAGATTTAAATTAGTCAGTTTAAGTAGTTTGGAATGTGATACCATATGAAATGCTTTTGAAAGGTCTAAGAACAGATATGAAACCAGTTTGTTGTTATCCCTAGCTTTAGCAATAGTGTGTGTGAAGGATAGAAGGGCTGTAGAGGTACTGTGGCATAGCCACAACCCATGTTGGGTAGGAGTCAGGAGGTTGTTTTCGATGTGGAATTTCAATATCTGGTTATATACACATTTTTCAAGAATTTTGGATAGTGGGGAAAGTATAGCGATGGGTCTATAATTTGAGGGGTCATTGGAGTTGTCACCTTTGTGAAGAGGGATAAAATAAAAAGACTTCCATATTTTGGGTACAGTAGCTTCTTTAATATATCTATTAATAAGTATTGAGACTGGACAGGCAATAGAGTTGGCAGCTAGTTTGAGAAAGTGAGGAGGGAGATAGTCAGCAGAGGAAGAGCGAGGTTTAAGTTTTAGAAGGAAAGACTTTATTTAGGAAGTAGAAATAGGGTTGAGAGAAAAAACATGTTTCATTATTTGTGGTTTGAGGTGGTGTTTTTGGGGGGACTGTGGCTGGGATTTGTCAGGTTGCAAATGGTATCAATAAAAACCTGGTTAAAGAGAGAGTAGGTGTCTTTGTCAGAGAGGTTAGGTAGGGGTGGGAGTTTGAGGTTTACCAGGGTGGAGGATTGAGCTGATATTTCTCCAGACATTTTTGTGGTTGGATTAATGAGTGGTTTGTTTTGTTTATCATTATATATTTGCTTTTGGTGTTTCTTTAAATAATTGGTGGTGAGTGGCGGACTTGTTTTTTTGCTATGTTTTCCAGGCAGAGTTTCTTTTGTGCTTTACTGTATGAGTTTCTTTACTGAGCTGGAGGCGTAGTTTGATTTTATTCTTTTTTTACGAAGGGGTGCTAGTGAGTCGGGGATGCCAGGAAAGATATGATTGAATTTGAGTACAGCATCATCGAGAGGAAGTGAGTGCAGGTTAGACCAGTTAACAGCAGAGAGTCTATTGTTGCGAATGAAGGGGCTGAAGTCAGTGTGCTTACAGCAGAATTTGTGTAGATGCGTTTTATTTAGCTGGGCATTATATCTTTGTGTACTGATGGGTAAATGATCACTCAGGGCATCAAGAAGTGTTCTAGGGTTATGATAGAGCTGGGGGTTGCTACATAGGATCCAGATGAGTGTTGTGCCATGAATGGAGTTTTTGTTTAGTCTTGTAGGGATGGTAATTATCTAAGTGAAGCCAAACAAATTGATGCTTTGAGCAGGGAAGGTGGCATCAAGGATGATCCAATCAATGTTTACATCTCCTAGCAGGATAGTTTCATAGTGCATGTTTTGAGACACCCAGGAAAGTATGTTTTCAATAATTGGGATGTTCTTACCAGTTGGGATATAAATAGAGGCAATGGCAAGATTTTTGTGGTTGTTTAGGTGGCAATTTAGGATTAGGATTTTGGCTGGGTGGAAGTCAGGTAAAGTAACAGGTAGGGGAGATAAAGTCAGGTGGTCAGAGTATAGGACTGCCACGCCTCCACCTTTTTTGTGGTTCTATCCAGGAGGTTGATGTTATACCCGGGGGGGGGAGTATAATATCAAAGTTAGGGATATGGGAAGCCAGATTTCTGATAGTGCTAGTAAGTGAGCGGAATAATTTGAGATCCAAGTGTGAAGGTCAGTAACTTTATTCAAAAGATTTTGTACATTGATGGCTAGAATGGATAAGTTATTGGGAGAATGGGGGGTAGGGATATTGGAAGCTGGGGTATGGAATGTGGGTGGGAATAGTGGTTAGAGTGCTTCGGGATGGATTGTTTGAGCAGAAACTGGGTGTGATAAAGATAACCCTGGGTTTGGGTGGATCACCTGTTAGCAAAAGGATAGTAATTGTTGTGCTGGGTTTGGAAGCATAGTATTTTTGAGTAATACGTTTAGGTTTAAGTCTAGCAAAGAGGATGGGGGTACTTGGAATATTTTATATTGAAATAGGATTTATAAATGAGGTGCTGTGTAGTGAGGGAGAGATGATAAATGATGTAGTGGTAAACTGGCTGTTATTGAAGTAGGATAAGGTAGGTGTTGTTTTTAGATTGTGGAGGTTGGTACAAGATGTAAGGGAGGTGAGCAGAAGTAGTAGTGACGTTACTATCAGATTTATGAGCATAGTTATGAAAGGTATGGATGAGGGGTTGATTGGAAGGGAGAGGACAAGGGAGTGTAGTAAGTGTGGAGTAGAGAGAAAGTGAGATCAAAAGAGTGGGGAGTGGTTTAAGGTGTGAGAGGAAGGAAGAGTTTGTGTGATATGCTAGTGGGTCTAGGTTGACTGGATAATTAGAGGTAGGGAGCAGGATGCATAGTATATACATTTAGGGTAAGTGAGGGTGGGTTGGAATTAGGGGTAGTGTTTGGGAGCAGAGTGAGCCTGAGTGTAGGGAGGACAAACAGAGTGGAATGAAACTCTAGAGGGACAGCCAGCAGATGTAAATGAAAATAAAACAATCAGTACAAATTTTCAATGGCCGAAAGGTAAGTGGCTGGTTTCAGTGACTGTTTGATTTATCATGCCAGTAACAATTAAGGCTATTCAGACAAGGTGTGAGCTAAAGTAAAGCACACTTTAGGGCTTTGTCTCATTAAATAATAATAACAAAACTAGAACTAAGAATGCAGGAGCAAGGTAAATGATCGGAGGGACTTCCGTTGGCGTGCTCGCCAAGAGCAGAGTTAAGGATTGCAGTAGTAGTAGCAGCTGAAGATTGTTTAAAACAGGTTACAGGAGGTAAAAAATAAAAGATACATGCACTTTAAAGTGTTTTGGGTTTAAGTTTTACAGTTGCAGCTGCTGTATTCAGCTTAGGACACTCACAACCAATAAGGATAAGCAATAGCAAAGTATTTAGCTGATAGAAAGGTGGAAGATTTATCCAGGGAGATTAAAATGCACTTTAAAATGTTTTGGGTTGAAGTTTTACAGTGGCAGCTGCTATATTCAGCACAGGATGCTCCCGACTGTTAAGGGCAAGCAGCAGTGTAGTATTAGCCCTTAGCCATTAGGTAGTAATAAAATCTTTATGCCAATGTCTATCTGGGCAGAGTAGAAGACTGAGAGAGTCTGGTGTAAGAATGTAAGGGAAAGAGGGTATTCACTGTGACAATAAGAGGCAACATAGGACTTTACAGCACATTTAGTGAGAGAGACTCACTGTGGCAATAAGAGGCAATGTAGGACTTTACAGAACATTTAATGAGTGAGGCTGACTGTAACAACAAGATGCAAGGCAGGACTCTACAAAACATTTAATGAATGAGGCTCACTGTGACAATAAGAAACAAGGTAGAACTTTACAAATCATTTAATGATAGAGGCTTACTGTGACTATAGGAGACAATGTATGATTTACAGAACATTTAATGACAGAGGCTTACTGTGACAATGAGACAACCTGGACTTTACAGAATATTTAATGAGAGAAGCTTGCTGTGACAATAAGAGGCAATGTAGGACTTTACAAAGCATTTAATGAGTGAGGCTCACTGTGACAGTAAGAGACAAGCTAGGACTTTACCAAACATTTAATGAGAGAGGGTCACTGTGACAATAAGAGGCAACATAGGACTTTACAGATCATTTAATGAGAGTGGTTCACTGTGACAATAACAGGCAAGATATGACTTTACAGAACATTTAATAAGAGAGAGAGAGGGGCTCAATGTGGCAATAAGAGGCAAGGCAGAACTTTACAGAGCATTTAATGAGAGAGGCTCACTGTGAAAATAAGAGGCAACATAGGACTTTACGGAACATTTAATGAGAGAGGCTCACTACGACAATAAGAGGCAATGTAGGATGTTACTGAACATTTAATGAGAAAGACCCACTGTGAAAATAAGAGACAAGACAGGACTTTACAGAAACTTTACAGAGAGGTTCCATGTTGCTGTAAGAGACAAGGTAGGACTTAACAGAACATTTAATAAGAGAGGCAGACTGCTGCTCCTTTCTGTCTGCATAACCTGGACTGGGAAAATGTTGGTCTAGCAATATCTAAACAGACCATAACATAGTGTGAGAAAAGCCCATTAAGTCACCAATGTGGATATTTGTTGTTTTCATCTGATATGACCAATAAAATATTCAGTATATATATATATATATATATATATATATATATATATATATATATATATATATATATGTTTTCCATATCAATGGACTCTGATAAAGGGGCTTGATGAAAGCATGTATTTAAACCAGAAATGCTGATATTTTGCATCTCTGTATCCCTTATGACATCATGTTTTTATCACCTTGATATCCACATCATCAAGCATTTGTCATTACTGTGTCCATCTCAACATTCACCATAATTCATCATGTATTTTTTATTACTGTTCCCATCTCAGTATTCAACATAATTCAGGTCCATTTACAGTAACAGATAAAAAAAATAAAATAAAACTTGATACACTGTATGCAGAAATTTCATAAATACAACACACACATGCGCATGCATGCACACACGTGCACAAACACACACACACACACACACACACACACACACACACACACACGCACGTGGATGCATGCATACACGCACACACACACACATACACACACACACACACACACACACACACACACACACACACACACACTCATACTTATGGCTAATTTAGAGTGCCCAATCCACCTACTACATGTCTTCGGAATCTGTGAAGAAACTGGAGCACCCAGAGAAAACACTCATAGACACATGGAGGACATACAGACACAGCGCAGAGGGCATTACAGCCAAGAATGTTATCAGAGAGCCTCTTGCTGTGCGGCAACAACACTATCTGCTGCACCACAAAATCTCTGTAACCTCCATAAAACCCAATTCAGGAGACAAATTATGCAATTTCCATATCACTTCTAAATGAATGGAAACAGTAGTCCAAACTAAAAAATATGAAAAAAAATCAATAATTGGACTATATGGGACTGCTTTATGATAAGTATTTTGCACTTTAGGGTTATAGAACTTGTTGCTTGACTCCAATGATTTTACAAAAGAACAAGCTCAATGCACTGCAACACCTCTACGTCTCTAAATATACTAACTCGAAGACCATGCAGTATTAGCTTAAGGAGAAATATCTTTACCATCATTGATACCCATTTTATTGTGTTAAATAAATGTGCTTTTTAATTAAATATGTCCATTTATAGCATGCACTGATTAAGATTTGTTTAAGATGGCTGGCCCATAATCTATCGTTTGTGGATAGAAAGGCTAAAATGGAAACAATGTTGCCTCAAGAGAAAGAAATAGTATACCAGTCGCATACAAGCTTAAAGGAACATTTTCTTGTGGTGTTTGCAAAAACAGCACTAGATTAATGACAGCCCCTGTGTATTGGACCTGGTAAAAGGAAGATCTTTAGGCTGCAGTAACAGTTTTTTTTTTCTCTGTACAACAATATGTGGGTTACATAGCAAAGTTCAGGTCTTGCAGTTTTTTATACATAGGTAAACAAGTAGGCTCTTACAAACATGAATTTATGAGGATGTATATAATACTATGTACAGACAGAAAACAATGTGTTGTTTAAGCAAACTGATATGCAATGTGGTTAAGAAAATTTAAATTTCATGCATTACAGAATGTATAGGTGGATGGCTATTATAAAATTGTATGTACACTGGAAATTATCATTTGATGCTTTTCAATAGACCTCTAAATGTTATTTAATTTGCATTTGCACTTGTTCAACATTATGGTCATTATTTAAGATTATCTCCTGTATATACACATATACATATATCTGGTTCGAGCCTGACCTCCGACTAATGCCTGTTTGTAGTTTGCATGTTCTCCCTGTGTCTCCGTGAGGTTTCTCCCATGTCCAAAAAACATGCTGAGTGTTTCCATCTCAAACTCAACAATGAATGGAGCTGTGGGCAGCAATACAGACTCTACATGGTGCCCTATAGGGGGAAGAGTTGTATAGACCAACTGCTTTGGGCATCTACTGTGGTGCACAGTATCCTCAAGATAGGAGAACACGGATCATAGACTGTGTGCCGTGGAAGGGCTAGCCACTCGACGATGTAAAATATGGCTCTAGGTGATTCAGTCATGTTGACTAATGTCACCAAAAATGAGCATGGGTAGTTACCGGTGATAAGTGGATTGAGGAACCGGAGTACTCTGATCCACACCAGGGATTCTTGCTAATGGTGGGAGGGGTATATGTGCCCCTATTGGCCAGTGTATGCCTGCCATAAAGCCCAGCAGCCCTGGGTCAATAAGCTACTGGCTGGCTGGTGTCTAGTTGCCCAGCCTGGGTTACCTTAGATAGCTCTGTTGAGTGAAAGCTGGACGTAAAACCAACCAAGCTGCCAAACATGAACTGAGAATTGCTTCACTTAATGTACGTTCAGTGACAGGGCGCAGCTTGGAAGTGGATGACATGATGATACGGAGGAGGCTGGACATCCTATGTATCCAGGAGATGAGATGGAAGGGCAGTGCAGCAAAGCCACTTGGCTGGGATCCAGAGTCTATTACTCAGGTGGAGGGCATGCTAGAAATGCTGGAGGAATTGTGATGAGAGAGAGGCTTCAGAAGGCAGTAAGGGACATCATCAGAATTAATGACAGACTCGTGGCAGTCAGACTCCAGTGTAATGATAGGGCAGTATTTATAATCTCAGCCTATGCTATACAGCAGGGTTGTGACAGTGAGGAAAAGAGTGCATTTAGGCAGCAGTTGCAGGACCTACTGGATAAATCAGGACAACATGAATTGGTGTTGATAATGGGTGACTTGAATGCACATATCGGGACAGACAGAACAAGATATGAGGACTGCCTGGGTCCACATGGGTGGGGCAACAGGAATAAAGAAGGAAAAGCCATTCTAGACTTCTGTCTGGCAAATGGCTTGATAGTAGCCAACAGGTGGTTCAGAAAGAGACAGTCACAAGATCACATACAAGAGTAGTCAACATGCAACTCAGGTAGACTTCCACCTAGTAAGGAAAAGACACTGGGGAAAAATCCATGATTGCAAAGTCATCCTCAGTGAAACAGTTGGCCCACAGCATAAACCATTAGTTGCCACAATCAGCTGCAAGCAGTGGTCAGAGAAGGCTCTAAGGTCAACAGAGACCAGGCTGAAGACCTGGAAGTTGACTGGAGAGAAAGTACAACAGTTCAAGGAATTACTCAGGGCTCTAGCACCCCAAAAAGAGGAGGAAATAGGTGGAGTTGAAGAAGAATGGCAGTGCCTAAAACAGCATGTGTTAGGACTACAGAAAAGATATGTGGCCAAGCCAGGTATGGAAATAAGGTACATAAGGAAAGCTGGTGGTGGAATGCAGAAGTGCACGAAGTAATCAAAAGAAAGAAGGAGTGCAGGAAGAAATGGGAGACAGAAAAGACTGACCAGGCTAGGAAGGACTACTGGGTGGCTAACAAAGAAGCTAAGAAAGAAGTTGCAATAGCAAAGAATAGGGCATCAGAGGCACTGTACCAACTTCTGGAAAGTGACTCAGTAAGGGGCACAAAGAAACTATACCAGGTTGCAAGGCAAAGACAAAAAGATAAAGAAGATAGTCAGACACCCTTCATAAAGGATGCCAGCAACAACCTGCTCACCAGTCCAGAGGACATCAAAGGCAGATGGAAGGAGTATTTCCAGCAGCTTCTGAATGAAGAAAACCCCATAGAAGTTCCACTGCCCCAGAAACAGTCTACAATGAGAGAGGAAGAGGAGCCCACCTTAGAAGAAGTAAGAACATCACTAAGGAAGATGAAGTCAGGGAAAGCAGCAGGCTCAGATAAGGTTACAGCAGCTATGATAAAAATGCTGGGTGAGGTAGGGGGGAAATGCCTCCTGAGGCTACTAATAACAGAGTGTAGAGAAAGGTGTATCCCAGATGACTGGAGAATAAGCATACTCATGCCAGTGTACAAGAACAAAGGGGACATCCACAACAGTGAGCAGTACAAAGACATCAAACTCCTGTCACATTGCATAAAAGTTCTGGAGAGGGTGACTAATAAACAAATACGCAGAGTAGTAGAATGTAACTTGGGAGATGAGCAGTTTGGATTCAGATCAGGATGCAGCACAATTCACCCGATATTTGCATTGAGACAGATACTTGAGAAGAAGCTAGAGATGAGGAGAGAGTCCAATGGGCAAATGTTCGGGATTCAGCTCTGAGCCCACTGCTGTTCATACTGGTGATGGGCTACATTAGGAAACAGATTGGAGGGGATCGATCAACAAAGATGCTGTATGCAGACAATGTGGCAGTACAGGCACACTCTGAGCTAGAACGTCAGCAAAGGGTAGGAGAATGGAATGGAAATATGAAGGCACATGGGATGAAACTAAGCACAGATAAGACGGTGGTAATGGTGGCAAATTGGGGAAAACAGAAGAAGCTGAGAATAGAGATAGAAGGGAAGACAGTGGAACAGGTAAACAGCTTCATGTATCTGGGAGGAGTAGTTGAGGAGAAGGGTAGTCTGAATAAAGAGGTCAAAGCTAGAACCAGAGGGGCTGCAACCAACTGGCATAGAGTATCAGATGTAGTCTATGACAGAAGGATGCCAAAGAAGCTAAAAAGTAAGGTGTGCAAGACAGTGGTGCGACCAGTACTACTGTATGATACAGAAACCTGGGCAGTAAAGGCAGAACAGTTGAAGAAGCTAGAGGTGATGGAAATGAAGTGCCTGTTAGGTGGTAGGATGCACACTGTGGGACAGACAAAGAGATTAGGACATAAGAGTAGAAACCAAAGTAATTCCAATTGCAATAAAGATCAAAGAGAACAGATTACGGTGGTTTGGGCACATGTAGAAAATCAGAAGACAATCTGGTGAGGAAGATTTGGGACAGACAGGAAGAAGGTAAAAGGAAGCGAGAACATCCAGCAAAGAGGTGGATGGATTGTGTGAGAGAAGATCTGCGATAGTCAGGCATAAGTGTGGCACTGAATCGAGAGAGGTGGTGACAATTAACACAATTTCCTAACCCCATGTAGAAAATGGGAAAAGGACTGATGTTGATGATATATATATATATATATATATATATATATATATATATATATATATATATATATATATATATATATATATATATATATATATACATAGAGAGAGAGAGAGAGAGAGAGAGATATTGTAAATAATTGTCAGCATATCAAATGATGCTATTTTTGACATTATGAATTCACAGTTATTTAAGGCATCTGAGACTGTGTGATTGATAAAATCATGTTCTCTATACAAATCTTTATAAATTATAGTGATTATATTTTATTTGTATTATTACATATATTGTTGGTTAATCAAAGAGTGAACTTTAGATAGTATCTGACAACTAACACAAAGGTCTTCACCACTAAATACATCTTCATTTGAAACTGTGTAGGGCCAGCACTTTGTCAAGCAATGAGTAAAACAAAACTGCAAAGGCTTTAAGTAATTTAATTTTTGAAAATGCAATGGTAATTACTAGAAAAACAGAAAGTGTAGAACTATCTTGAAAGCAAGGAATACATACTGATTAAGATGAAGCAGATAGTTTTTAAGTTTTTTTTTTTTTTTAACAGTGGTCTGCAAAGTAAAGAAAACTGGTACAACTAACATTTATATCTACCACAGAATGGTGTCAGAGAGTTAATAGTAACTTTCATGCAGTTATTAATTTTATATATCACCTATCCTGGTAATGGAACTAAACTAAGCAGAGTAGACCAGACTTCTCTATCCAGAGCAACAGGCTGCAGTAATTCCATTATGATATCAAGTATTCCCAAGGAAGCCCAGGGATATAATCCTCCCAGTGTATCTTCTGTATGAAACCAAGAATTCCTTCCTGTAGATTATGAATAATACACATCCTGTGGGAGTCACCAGGACTGTGTAAGTGTCTAAACTACCTCATATGACTCTTAACCTACAGCGGCAGCGGGCGTATCCCAAGATTCTCCTGAATTGCTGAGCTCCTCACTGTGTCATGGAAAGTAAACCCAGTTACCCTGTAAATGGAATCTAATTTCTGCATTTTATATATGCAGTCTAATACTTTTCATCACTGCCAAAGTTTGTGACCATTGCTGATGATAAAGAGGACATAAAATGAGCAGAAAGCTAAAAACTAGGACTAGGTTTTTACTTCACCGTGACAGTCCAGTACAATATCCATGGTACTTGTGTCCACTAATCCATTGGCCACTCCACCACTCCTCCTATGTTAACTAGTGAGCAAGATACTTAAACACCTCCATCTGATGTAGCTGACCCCTCTCCTTTAGAGAGTAATTTAATTATCTGTGGGTGAGAACCATGACTTCAAATTTGGAAGTGTTGCTCTTCATACTACCAGTAGATCAATATGTATGTACACTTTTAAGAAGCTTTCTAGGGGCTTGCACAAGTGTATAAATACTGAGCACGTGAGCCTGGCTGCCATTTTGTAGTAAGCTGTTGAGATGTAAGCATGCATGGCTATGTACTCTGTCAATCAGTTTGTTTATATTTTGTACTGCTGCTATCCATCCTAATGTGTTTCTAGACAATAAAGCAAATAAATGAACTACCCTACCTGTTCATCTTTACTTGTGAAGCCAGACAAGCGACATGGTGTCAGAATGGAATCCACATTTAGATCCAGATACAGGATCAGAGGCCCTCAGTTAAAGCCTGTTGCTGGGGATAGAGGAGTGAATAATCACTACTGCATGTATAACTCGCAAAAACATAGCAGAAACAAATTTCAGGTATCAATTTATTTATTTATTTATTGGCATTTGTTGACTGGGAAAGTCCACTGGGTCAGGAACATATTTTCAGTGGAGGCCTGGGAAGAAAAGCTCAACAATTAATACAGTCAAATAAAAATATAGACACTTGACAAAAAAAATTTTAAAAGCGGAAATATGCAAAAAATTTTTAAAAATTATAAAAGTAGAATACATAGACAATACAAAACTTAACAGTATCAAAGCTTACTTAAATTATTCCTTATTTGCAAAATATAAAATTAAGCACTCAGAATGCTCTAAATGAATTTCTTGTTAAACGAAATGTCCGAAACTGCGACATATTGACAAAAACATTCAAATAACTACAGAAAATGTTTGAAATAAAGTCCAAATCACATAAAATGTATAAAATAAGGAAAACAACTGCATTTGTTCACATTAATTAAAGCTATTTGAGATATCCAAAGTGTATGAAGTGTTCGCATGTTTGTGTAGTATTACAGTATAGTTATTTTGCAAAATACAGCCATTTCAAAGCATATTTCGCATAGTACAATATTTCAAAGAGTTTAGTGTGCATTTGAATGTTATTACAAGGACTGGCTGTGTGTTCTTGTTCGTACATAATTACAAGGGCCATATTTTCATTGTGTTTGGGCATACTTTGTTGGCATGCCAGACGGATTTCGAAAACTAGCTGCTCTTGTCTTTGATAATAATATTGCAAAGAACTGAAGAGTTTTTGAACAAGAGTATGATATTTTCATACAAGCTACATTTTCTGATAAAGACGTCCGTACAAAGGCATCTATTCTACTTAATTTAGCTTGGTCAGAAGCCATAGAAAGGGAACGTTCATTTGTGTATGCACCTGCTATCTTTGCTGGAGAGGATGAGTCAAGGGAGGACCCTGAGTGCCTAAAACACAAATTTAGAGAAATGTGTAACCCTCAGACCAACATTACAATGGAAAGGCACTTATTTTATACAAGGGATCAAAATATAGGTGAAACTTTTGCTGCATATATAACCAACTTGAGAAATAAAGCTAAAACGTGCAGTTATGGTGACTTAAGGGATAAGATAGACTTGTGTATGGTATTAAAGATGATGCTGTGAGAAAGATTTTGCTTCATGATTTAACTTTGAATAAGGCCATTCAGATTTGTCAGCTAGATGAGCTTACAGAAAAGCACACAAATATGCTTACAAATGAGAAATGCATGCATCTAGTAACTTCTAAAGCTAACACTCACTGGTAAACCCCGTAGCTTTCTTGCAAATTTCAGAGTTTGCACAGTCTCAGTGAAGCACAGGAGTGAGTCAGCTAACTCAAGGAATGAGCCCCCACCAAGTTTTATTGCTAACTGTTATAAATGTGGTGGAAATAATGAGTCTAGAAGAGAAAAATGCTTAGCTTTTGGTCAGAAATGCCACAAATCCAATAAGTGGAATAATTTCAAAAGGTTTTGTAAATCAAAAGGGACACATTCTTTTATTAAAAGAGAACATTCCAAGAGGCAAGTTGATCAATTAGAAAGCTATGACCCTACTTTTTATATTGATGGTGTATCTGTGCTTAACAAAATGGTCAATGCAGTAAATTTATGGGAAAAGAATGAAATATTTTGTACTGTTCGGATAAATGGAAAACCCGCAGAGCTCAACGTAGACACAGGTTCAAAGTGCAACGTTATGTCAACAGAAACATTTGCTAGAGTATGTGCTGGTGAAAAGCTTGATTTGGCCAAGTGTGCGAAGCTTCTTGCTTATGGTGGTGAAGAAATTCAGACTGAAGGATCAGTAGTGCTTTCTTGTTACTCTGCTGGGAACAGCAATGACTTGCAATTTTATGTGGTCAAAACGCATGTTCAATTATTATTAGCCCTCATAGACAGTTTGAAAATGGAACTGCTTTCATTTAATAAGGATATCCATCATGTTAGCTTAAAAGACCACTGTTTTAATTTCACCCAGTCTATTTTCACTACCTATGATGATCTTTTCAAAGACAAATTAGGCAAACTCCCAGCTGTGTACTCCATGAAGTTAGACTCAGAGGTCAGTCCAGTTGTCAGACCAGTAAGGAAAGTTCTACTAGTTCATAGGTTCATAGGTTCATACTAGGCTATCTGCCCGAGGGCATTTACAAGCCTAGCCCATCGTTTTGTGGCTTACGCCACCCCTTAAGTATGGGGAACTATACCCATTATTTTGCTGTGCCTCTGTCGAGCAGTGACACTGAGGTAATCCCTGGGGTATATTTGCGATCTCCCATCCATTGGTCAAGACTTCTCTTGAACAAGGCCAGCGAGGTGCTCTGCCTCACATATACCGGGATTTTGTTCCACAGCATAGGGAGTCTTTGGGTGATGAATCTATCCCTCCAGCACGTCCTATTAATAGCCGTATCGAGGTTTAAGTCTCCCGCCCTTGTGGCTCTGGTGGATCTAGATTTTTTGAGGTGAAGCATATTCATCAAATCTGGGTTTGACATGGCCTTGTATGTTAGGCAAAGGTCACCTCTGAGCAAGCGGTAAGCGACTGAATAGAGCTGGAGTTCTTTCAGTCGGGCAGCATAGGACAGAGAGACCCTTTATCCTTTTGGTGAGGAACTTTTGTGGCCTCTCCAGCTGCTGCAAGTGTCGGGTCAGATACATTCCGAATGGGGCATTGTACTCAATCATTGGTCTGATGAGTGATGAGTAAAGGGAGACCATGACCTCCGTAGATCTAGATGAGAATCCCTTCATGATAAGGTGGGCAATGTAGAAGGTCTTCCTAACTACTTTAGCTACATGGGTGTCGAATGACAGACTACAATCAACCTGGGTCCCCAAGTCCCTGATAACTTCTTCTGTGCTCAGTGGATTGCCACCTATTTGGTAGCTGGGGTAACCTTGTTTTTCCCGAAGGGTATGACTATGCATTTTTTGGCATTTAACTTTAGGCCATGGCTCTGGCACCAGTTATCTGTTTCTGAGAGACCATTCTGAAGGATATCTGTGTCAGATGTGTTTTCTACTATGGCTCCCAGTTTGCAATCATCTGCAAACTTTGTCAGCCATAACCCTCCTGTGTTTGCTTGTACTTCAGAAAAGTAGATGCCAAACAAGAGTGGGCCCAGGACTGAGCCCTGTGGGACCCCACTTGTGACAGGCTTTGAGTCTGACATGGCGCCAGCAACTCTGACCCTGTGGGTTCTGTCACTCAGCCAGTTTGCAACCCATCTTGTGATGTATGGGTTAACATTTAAGCTGCTGAGTTTTTCAATGATACCAGTGAGGTATTGTATCAAGGCCTTCGCCAGATCCAGGTAGGCTGTATGGACTGCCTTTCCCTCATCAATGGCTTTGGTGACTGTTTCGAAAAAGTCAACCAAGTTTAAAAGGCATGATCTGCCTTTGACAAAACCAAACTGGGTTGGATCCAAGGTCTGCAAATTCCCTATGTCTTTATTTATGAGGTCCATTATGATCCTCTCCATGGCTTTGCAGATAAGGCTTGTCAAGCTAATAGGCCGGTAATTTCCAGGGTCGGTGGAGGCACCGCCTTTGTGAAGTGGGACCACAGTTGCAGTGCGCCACTCCCTGGGTACATATCCAGAGGTAAGACTTTGATTAAATAGCTGTCCTAGTTGTGGGTTTAATTCCTCATTGAGTTCGTGGAGCACACAGCCGGGGACACCATCGGGTCCCATGGATGCAGTGTTTTTTGCTTTGGAGAGAGCAGTTTTAACTTGGGCGTTGGAAATGTTTGGGGGGCTGCAATCGTTTGGTATAGATATCTCTCCTTTTGGGGGGGAGGGGGGGGAGAAGTTCGCACTGAACCTGTCAGCCAGTATGTTGGCAATGTCTGTAGGATCAGTAATCTTCACATCATTTTGGACTAGTTCTGAGCATATCTGGGAGTTTCCTCCCAGGTTTCTAACATAGCTAAAGAATGCCTTATGATTGTCTTTTGAGTCTTTAGCTATTTTTCTCTCAAAATTTGCTTTGGATGATTTTATGAGAGCTCTCAGTTTTCTACTTATAGTGATCAAGGGTGTCTTACCTTTTAAGGATTTTGCTCTATCTTGTAGTAGCTTCCTCCTTTTGTTGTAGAGTTTGTTTATGGCTGGGGTCCACCAGAGTGGACGCTTGCCTTTGGTACAGAGAGTCTTTGTTTTGCTTGGGATTGCCTTATCCATGCAGTCCTGCAGGTGCTGGTAGAAGGCATTTGTGAGTGATTCAGCGGCTTGAGTACTGTTTTCCGCCGGCTCAGGGGCCTTAAAGGAGACCACACTAGTCTTTAGAAGTGTGAAGTCGGCTTCGAGAAGTTTTTACTGTGGTCTTTTTATTTCAGGTGGGGGTGGGATGAGGACCTCCAGCGAGATTAGTTTGTGATCTGATCTCACCAGTGAGGGGTATACTTCCGGTGTTGAACATTGTGCTCCCATGTTCGTGATGATGAGATCAAGTATGTTATCTCCTCTTGTGGGGATGGTGACTAGTTGTTCCATGGCATTTGAGTTTATGAATTCCAGGAACTTTTGGGCTAGGGTGTTTGGGCTTGAGTAGTGTTCCCAGTCTATATTAGGGTAATTGAAGTCACCTAGTATGATGGTGTTTGGTGATACATTTATCCCTCTAGTGTTTTCAGGAAGGCCATGTGAGGTTCCTGAGTTTGTGAGGGTGGCCTGTAACATGCTACAATTTGCAGAGCAGTCCTGCCTATGGTTAATTGCACCTGGATGGTCTCCGATGCATCGTGCGTTGCCACCAGTCTTGAGGTGTGGGTGTCCTTGATGAATATGGATACTCCCTCCTTTCTTGGTATTGTCCGGATTTTGGGGCGGAACGCATGATATGAGGTAAAACCTGATAGTGCTGGGGTGCTCTCAGGAGCCTTAAACCAGGTTTCTGTCACAGCACAGACATCGATGTTCTCCATCTTGAGAAGGGCCTCGAGTGCGTGCATTTTGAGATTTAGACTTCTGGCATTGAGCAGCATTACCCTTAGTTTTTTTCCTTTTCGGTGTTCTAGGGTGGTAGGTTTAGAATTTGAGCCTTGCCTAAAAAAGGCACTATGGGGGTGGCAAGAGCCTTTGCCAATATCCGGAATCCCAGGGGTGACAGGTGCAAGCCGTCCCTTGCGAAGCAGCGTGGCTTGTCCAGCATGTCATCCCAGGCAGACAGACACTGGATCCCCTTTGAATGACACCAGTGGTTAAGCCAATTGTTAAAGCTGATCATCTTATCTCTGTATTGTGGCATCATTCTTGGTGAAGGTAGGATACTGCTCAAGGTCAGGGTCATACCTGCCTGGGCTACATAATCAGAGAGCTCCTCAATGTCTCTTTTCATGTAGTCCAAGGAGTGCGTCTCAGGTCGTTTACACCAGCATGGACAATGACTGAGTCATATTTGTACCTGCTGTTGAGAGACCTGAGTGCTTGCGTTATGTGGCGGATTCTAGCGCCTGACAGGCAGCTTACTGTGACCTTCTCCTTACTCAGTCTGGTGAGCGGGACGTCAGTGTGTCTGACTATGGAGTCACCAATGACTAGTGTGTCTGGCATTGTGTTTGGCCTTAAGGGCTGTGACTGTTCGACACTCTGACTGTGAGGTCTATGTGTTGCAGGTGCTGTGTTCTGAGGTGGTGGTTGTTTGGGTGTCTGCTTAGGTGGCCTCTGCTGTTTTGGTAGATTTTTGTTCAGAGCCTCCGAGTATGTCTTTGTGTGTTTATGTGTATGATTTGAGGTTGTGATGGTACTATGTGAGACTGGGTCTATAGTGTGTGTGGTAACCTTCTCCTCCTGACTGGTCTTGCCAGTCCTATGTTGAGAGAGCTCAGCCTCCAGTTTGGCCGTATAGTTGCATCTCTCGCATGTATTTGTGTTTTGTGGGAGGAGGAGAGGGTTGTCTGTGTACATGAGGCAATTGTAACATTGCCTCAAGATTCCCAGGTTCACCAGCTGAGCAGGAGAGGACACTAGCAACTGATCCGTCGACATGCTAGAAGGAATAGACAAAAACTTGAAAAAGATTCCGGGGGACGTGGGTGACAGAAATGGGGGTTTGCCTTTTTGGGGTACTATCTATGACAAGAGTGTCGTATCAAGGTAATAAGTACTGTAGGAGCAAGTGCTAGGTTTAACAGATAGAGAATATTCTACTTGGAGTCAAGTAGAGAAGATCTTTATAGTTATAGGATACGCTGATTGGATCAGTAGTATAGTCTGAGGAAGGTAGTTTTAAGGGAAAATTTGAAGAGTGGAATTTAGGTAGCACTAATAGTTTAATTCTGCTTAACCGGCGCTGCCCTAGTGTGCAACAGTAGCAGCTCCGCGCTAAATCGCGCTAACGCGCGTTTAGCGTTTTTTATATCAGGGGGCTGGAAGAAGCTAGGAACTGGCCCAAAACGACCAATAAACTACAAGTTGCTGGCTGAAACCTCACAAAACTGGACCAACAGGCAGCTCAATGCTTCCCACTCCCACTGGTAAGCAAAGGAACTTCCTCCCTTCCAAATTAGGTAAAGAATCAGTAACAGGAACTGCAAACAAAGTCCAGGGATCAGCAAGCTCTGAAACTGGACTACTCTAGCTTAGCAAGGCGGGAAAACAAGAGATATTTTTTTGGTTTTTTTTTTCAAGAGAACAAGCAGGACAGATACAGTAAACACTTATAAATGCTATAAATCGGCTATCACAGCCTACACAAACAATTTGCAACAGTTACAGATATTTAAAGTAACAAACTTGGAAACAAGTGCAATATCACAATAAATGCAGAATAAACAGTAGCAATGTATCAGCAAACAGGCGAAAATACAGTAGCAAGATAAATAGAAGTGGAAAGCCACTAAAAATACTTATATCTGGTAAAGTCGCTTTTTCAGCTCTCTGAAGCTTGGAATACTCTGCTGGCCACCACGAGGATCTAGTGCTGAGTAGGTACAAGCCAAAAAACGCGCGTTTAGCGTTTTTTATATCAGGGGGCTGGAAGAAGCTAGGAACTGGCCCAAAACGACCAATAAACTACAAGTTGCTGGCTGAAACCTCACAAAACTGGACCAACAGGCAGCTCAATGCTTCCCACTCCCACTGGTAAGCAAAGGAACTTCCTCCCTTCCAAATTAGGTAAAGAATCAGTAACAGGAACTGCAAACAAAGTCCAGGGATCAGCAAGCTCTGAAACTGGACTACTCTAGCTTAGCAAGGTTATGCAGAACAGATTCAAACCCAAGTTAGATAAAATGGTGCAACAAGGTGTGATTTGTCCAGCTGATTAACCTACTTAATGGGTGTTTTCCATGGTCTTAACTCATAAGAAAAGCTCAGATGATATCAGAATATGTACTGATCCATGAGATCTCAACAAAGAACTAAAAAGACCTCATCATCCAATGTGTACAGTCGAAGAAGTCACTGCTCTCATGCCAAATGACACTGTTTTCCTCTGTCTTAGATGCAAAGAGTTCATTTTGGCAAAT
Organism: Protopterus annectens; assembly: GCF_019279795.1. Lineage (NCBI taxonomy): Eukaryota > Metazoa > Chordata > Ceratodontiformes > Protopteridae > Protopterus > Protopterus annectens. The sequence continues at coordinate 1,446,367,494 of NC_056745.1, forward strand.
TTTGCTTGACCAAAAATCTTCATTACTAACCACTTTCAGCACTCCGTTTGGCATGTACAGATTTTTGAGAATACCATTCAGAATAAATTCTGCCAGTGAAGTTTTCCAACATGCAATGAAGCAACTTTTTCTAGGTATCCATGTGCTATTATAGTAGAATGACATACTAGTAGGAGGTAATGGTGAAGATGAACATGACAGAAACCCCAAGAAAGTTCTGGAAAAAGCATGTGAAGTGAATCTTAAGCTGAATCCTCAGAAGTGCAAATTCAGGCTATGTGAAGTCACTTATTTGGTCACTTATTTACCAGTTCAGGCTTACAACTGGATCCTTCCAAGCAAATTGCTATTCTCAAGAAGCTAGCTCCAAACAATATTCAAGCCCCTGCAGTGTTTTCTTGACATGGTTAACTACCTAGTCAAGTTCATTCCAGACATAAGCCAACTTTCAGCACCGCTTAGAGAGCTGACATGCAAAGATGTATCTTGGTCATGGTTGGAACACCAAAGAGGATTTAATGTCCTGAAACAGAAAATTGCCAGTCCAGCAACTCTCAGATACTATGATGTTCACAAACCACTTACTCTTTCTTGTGATGCTTTGAAATTTGCTCTTGGTTCAGTCATTCTTCAAGAGAGTAGCTCAGAAGCCTATGCATCCAGAAGTCTAACCCAGTCTGAAATGCAGTATGGTCTGATAGAGAAAGAACACTTGGCAGGTGTGTTGCATGTTTGAAGTTCCATGATTATATTTATGGTAGACCTATCCAGACTGAAACAGATCACCAACCTCTAGTCATTATTTTGAAGTCTATGCAATGGATGATGCTCATATTGCAAAAGTATAATTTCAGTCTTGTCTACACAAAAAGCAAACTTCTTTATCTTGCTGGTACATTATCCAGATCACCCAGAGATACCACTGAACAGCATGAAAATGAGAAACTTGATTTTGAAGTCATGGAAGTGAGAAATGTTTCTTTCACATCTCTTGATGATCTTAAAAAGCATACAGCCACAGATCCTGTTCTTCAGAAACTCATCCACTTCATCAGTTGAGGATGGCCGTCAAAACAATCTTGCTTACCAGTTGAAGTGCAACCTTATTTTCCATATAGAGATGAGATTTTGCTTGACAATGGTATCATCATGAAAGGTCCAAAGATCATTGTTCCAAAGTCCTTACAACAAGAGTATATTACTATTTTGCATCATGGCCACCCAGGAGCAGACTCTACCAAAAGAAGGGCAAGAGACCTAGTATTTTGACCTTCTATGTCACAAGACATTGAGAGAGTACTTTCATCTTGTTCTGTATGTAATAGTACTAAGACACATCAACAGAAAGAAACACTTTAGCTAAACCAGATTCCTGAACTCCCTTGGTCAACAGTAGCTACAGACATTTTAGAGTGGAATGGTCAGCATTAATTGGTGTTAGATGACTCTTATTCAAATTGGTTCATGATTGGCCTACTTCCTAACCTAGCGTCCGATACTGTCATTACTAAGATGAAGCATCATTTTGCAGTTCATGGGAGTCCACACAAAATTATTTCTGACAATAGTACACAGTTTACAAGCCAACAGTTCAAAAGATTTGCTGAAGAATGGGACTTTACTCATGTTACCAGTAGCCCTGAGTATCCACAGTCAAATGGTTTGATAGAATGTGCAGTTCAAAGTGCAAAACAATTAATAGAGAAGTCAAAATGAGACAATAGTGATGTTTTCTTGAATTTCTTGAATCAGAAATGTTCCTCATGATAAACATTTTGGTTCGCCTGCACAGAGACTTCTGTCTAGAAAAAACGGAACCACTTTACCTATCAGTAGAAAATTGTTGGTTCTCTGGGTCAAAAACAACAGATCAGTGAAAGCTCATCTGTTGAGGAAGTGCTTATCCCAGAAGTCCTATTATGATAAGACCAGCAAACCACTCAATCCATTATGTGAAGGATAGATAGTGAGGATGCAGACATCCAAAGGTTTTGATCTGATTGGAGTCATGAAAAGTGTATGTCCAGAGCTGAGATTGTACACTGTGGAATTGCAAGGAGCAGAATTTAGGCAGAATCGGAAACATTTGATCCCGGTGTCCGAGCCTATAGTGCAGTATCATACCTGCAAAAAAGACTCTTTATCTCAGAGTGAGTTATCCAGCTTTCCAGTTCCAGAGGACATTCCAGTAAATATCCCTGTTCCTGAGAAGAATCCCGAAGCTCCAGAATCTATTTGTTCACCAATGACAGTCTTTGTTGCTAAACCCAGTTCTGATTACTATATCACTAGATCAGGTCAGATTTCTAAGCCATGTTCCAGATACACAGCAACTTGGACATAAAAACATAAGGACAAAAGTGTTGTTTATTTCTTATTGTCTGCACAATTGCATGTCTCTATTTTCAGATATGATTATAATGTGGGCAATTCATTTAAGAGGGAGAATGTAGATCAATATGTATGTACACCTTTAAGAAGCTTTCTAGGGGCTTGCAGAAGTGTATAAATACTGAGCATGTGCTAGCCTGGCTGCCATTTTGTAGTACGCTGTTGAGATGTAAGCATGCATGTCTATGTAGTCTATCAGTTAATCAGTGCATTTATATTTTGTACTTCTGCTATCCATCTTGATGGGTTTCTACATAATAGAGCAGATAAACGAACTACCCTGCCTGTTCATTCTTACTTGTGAAACCAGACAAGCGACACTAGCCATTTCAAACTCAGCAGGAATCTGCAACACTCCACACAGGAAATAATAGTCAGTTGAACTTAATGGGACAGTACCGTATGCAAAAACTAGAAGGATGTAGCCCTCACATTTCCAAAGTAGATATTCTGTATATATCTTGGCTACATTCTGATATCCTGTCCATGAAAATCATGAAAAAGAGTGCAGGCAAGACAGACCTTTTACAGAGACATACATCTGTCTTGAATGTATTTGACTTAATGTAAAGAGTGAGACCAAGCCTTGTGCTCCACAAATACAGGACATCAATGGCAGTCAGCAGCTGACCTATGACCTCATGATGTTGTAGTACCTCTTCCAAGACATTCTGAGGTTCGCAGTTAAATGCCTTCTCCAAGTCAAGAAAACACATATAGACAATACTGGTAAAATCATGTGGTATTCACGATGAACGACCCCACGCCACAAAGTTGAGCAAGTTTATTGCAAAAACACACAGAGACACTTGTATTTCCTTTTTCATAAACGCCTTCACCATACATCCAAATTAAATGTTTTAGGGTATGCTGGTCATCTGATGAAGTCATTTTAATGACGAAAACGCATGTGGATGTATGGTGAAGGCGTTTACAATAAACCTGCTCAACTTTATGGCGTGGGGTCATTCGTCATGAATACTACTTGGTTGTTTTGGTTTTAGTGACTTTTTTGGCAGTATTATCCATTTCTTTACATTTTCTTTGTAAAATCATGTGGCCAATCCAATTCCTGTTTAAGAACAAAATGCTGACTTACTAGTCCATGGCCACACAGGAGTCCATATTACTCCTACTGAAGCAGAGGTTAAACGAATGTTGAAGTCCACTTTCCTGTCCCATGGGGTAGACTTTCCAGGAAAGCTGAGGAAGGTGATTACATACATAACTGGTACACATCCTCCTGCCATTTTTTTAAATAGAGGGATCATTGTACTAGTTTGCCATCCTACACCACTGTTGCCTTCCTTGCAGCATTGAAAAATCATGTTAACTATGCTGTGACATTATAGCAACATCCAGTGCCTTCAGCAATTTTATTCACTCTTGTCCACTCCTGCAGCTTTACCACAGTGGTACTGTTTAAAGACGACAGACATATAATCTGCTAAAATGGATCCAATCCTACCAGCTTTGTCTAGCAGTGCCTGTTCAAAGGAGGACACGTGTGAGTTCATCGGAGTATTCCTTCCACCTCTAAATATTGTCTCCAGTTAAAGTCAGCATTTCACTACCCTTACTGAGAAGTTCCTGGACAGTGTGCCATTTCCTTCTCCTGACTCACCTGATGGATTGTCAGAAACTTTCAGAATCACATTGAAACCATCTGGAAGTCATTGTCCATAGCCTCATCTGATGGGTTATCAGAAACTTTCAGAATCACATTGAAACCATCTGGAAGTCATTGTCCATAGCCTCATCTGATGGGTTGTCAGAAACTTTCAGAATCACATCGAAACCATCTGGAAGTCATTGTCCATAGCCTCACCTGATGGGTTGTCAGAAACTTTCAGAATCACATCGAAACCATCTGGAAGTCATTGTCCATAGCCTCACCTGATGGGTTATCAGAAACTTTCAGAATCACATTGAAACCATCTGGAAGTCATTGTCCATAGCCTCACCTGATGGGTTGTCAGAAACTTTCAGAATCACATCGAAACCATCTGGAAGTCATTGTCCATAGCCTCACCTGATGGGTTATCAGAAACTTTCAGAATCACATTGAAACCATCTGGAAGTCATTGTCCATAGCCTCATCTGATGGGTTATCAGAAACTTTCAGAATCACATTGAAACCATCTGGAAGTCATTGTCCATAGCCTCATCTGATGGGTTGTCAGAAACTTTCAGAATCACATTGAAACCATCTGGAAGTCATTGTCCATAGCCTCACCTGATGGGTTGTCAGAAACTTTCAGAATCACATCGAAACCATCTGGAAGTCATTGTCCATAGCCTCACCTGATGGGTTGTCAGAAACTTTCAGAATCACATCGAAACCATCTGGAAGTCATTGTCCATAGCCTCACCTGATGGGTTATCAGAAACTTTCAGAATCACATTGAAACCATCCGGAAGTCATTGTCCATAGCCTCACCTGATGGGTTGTCAGAAACTTTCAGAATCACATCGAAACCATCTGGAAGTCATTGTCCATAGCCTCACCTGATGGGTTATCAGAAACTTTCAGAATCACATTGAAACCATCTGGAAGTCATTGTCCATAGCCTCACCTGATGGGTTATCAGAAACTTTCAGAATCACATTGAAACCATCTGGAAGTCATTGTCCATAGCCTCACCTGATGGGTTATCAGAAACTTTCAGAATCACATTGAAACCATCTGGAAGTCATTGTCCATAGCCTCACCTGATGGGTTGTCAGAAACTTTCAGAATCACATCGAAACCATCTGGAAGTCATTGTCCATAGCCTCACCTGATGGGTTATCAGAAACTTTCAGAATCACATTGAAACCATCTGGAAGTCATTGTCCATAGCCTCACCTGATGGGTTGTCAGAAACTTTCAGAATCACATTGAAACCATCTGGAAGTCATTGTCCATAGCCTCACCTGATGGGTTACCAGAAACTTTCAGAATCACATCGAAACCATCTGGAAGTCATTGTCCATAGCCTCACCTGATGGGTTGTCAGAAACTTTCAGAATCACATCGAAACCATCTGGAAGTCATTGTCCATAGCCTCACCTGATGGGTTGTCAGAAACTTTCAGAATCACATTGAAACCATCTGGAAGTCATTGTCCATAGCCTCACCTGATGGGTTGTCAGAAACTTTCAGAATCACATCGAAACCATCTGGAAGTCATTGTGCATAGCCTCACCAAATTCTTCCACCCCAGCTGCTGCGTTTTTGCCTGCAGGCACCCATCTGTCATATCTGAAGATTATCTGCTACCAATGAATGGCATACCATTTTTTTAACCTAATGGTTCTCTTATTACTGTCTCCAACAACAGTCCTAGAGCCTCTGGCATGACAAGTGCTGACCACCTTTCAATGACAACTCCTTGCCACCAACTCAGTTATTGAAGTCTGAAACAGCTATTTTGAAGACTTCACTAGCTGAGGTGGTGGCATGATGATGAGTTTTAATGGAGAGAGTGTCACAATGTAGCCAAGGTCTATAGTGTGTCTTGCTTAGAAAAAATTCTTCTGGTGTTAGTAGTTGAACTCATCCTGCAAAGAAGCATTCCCAAAAAAAACTCTTAGGACACCTTTACTACACATTTGCGCTTCCCATGGCTGTCCAATAACTGACACAGTCATTTGATCTAGCTCACTTCAGGAGAGATCAAGTGACATTAATGTTATAGCACCTCTCTTGTCTCAAGTGCCCAGGACACATGGCCTGAAGTCTGACGACTTGGCTTCAGAGTTCACTGTTGACTGCTATCTCCAGGTGCTGTGTTGCACTTACAAACGTGCTGTATCACACTCTTGAAATTGTTGATAAATTTTGTCTTCTAGTTAATACTGAAAGGAACCAATATCTCGGCTCTCTGTTTTCTTTGCTAAAATAATTCACAAAATTCACTCTCTTAAATTAACTAACAATCAAGTCTTAAACCAGCAATGTATTCTAGTAATTGCAGATATACACAGTAATTACTATACAAATATTTTCATGTTTAACTCTGTTTATACCGTTAGAGAATGAAGTTTCATATGAAAATGTATGGTATGCTTCCTTTTGTTATAAAATATGATAAAAATCTAAGTATAATTCCAGATAAAAACTGAAAAATACACAAAAAAATTAAAAAGACCACTATCCTGTAAATGTTACAGTAAAAATGGTGTGTATGTAGACTAATGGCAATAGCATACTTAATGACAACAGTATGTTCTAGAATACTCCCTCTCATGTTCTTGCTTGTTTGACCAACATGAAATATATTACAAGAATATGATAACCAATAAACAACACCAGAATTGTAAGAACCCTAAAGGGCTGTTAGCACTAGCAGATAACCATTAATATTATGTAGCTTGCTAGCATACCTCTGAACCTCATAGAGCAAGAAATTTGGACAAAGCATTAAATAAAAGTAGGGCACAGGCCCAAAAATAAGGACAATTTTTAAATACTGCTCTTACAAACTTAGAAAGTGCTTACCAATAAAGGAGTTTAGTTCTACAAATCCGCTCTCTTTTTTTGTTTTCACTAGTTTTGGGTTTTTTGTCAGTACATAAACTTAGAAAGTTGATAGAATTACAGGATTTGCATCAGCACAAATTTTCTGAAAGGTTTGAAGTCTGAAACTCAAATGTTGGTCACTTTCAAATTTCAAGCTTTAATGATTTACCACTCATTTGCAAGAAAACCACAATTTTATGAAAAAAGGACCAAAAGTATGAGGCAAAAAAATGGACATTCTGCGAAAATCTATACAGTTGAGAGGTATGTTTGCTAGTGTTCCTGTAGGAAAATATCAATAACCCAAAAAAGTAGAATATTGGAGGAAACATCCAGTATCTCTGGAACTTTACTTTTATGAACAGTGCAATACAAGAGACTAGGGGAGTTCCTAAAAAAACTTTGGAGGTTTCATAGGAACTTCTTCCAACACTAGATTTCTTATAACAATGTGCCTGTGCTTTTTTTTTTAATCTTGATAATACTGTCAATAAAGGGGGCATATTTAATAACAAAATATGCACCCTCCAAACTGGAAGTCCTGTTCTCTGTAAATCATATACTGTGCCCTTTTCTTTACCTAAATTCTGTCTCCATATTCTAAAACAGTGAACTTTCAAGGTGCTAATGGGTATAACCTCTAGCCTATAAACATTTCTTCAGGTCCACTGTTAATAAAGACCATATAAGAAGGGAGACACGTACAAGCATCTTTGCATTCAAACACGATATTTCAGAACTACCACAGAAGTCCAAAATCAGTTTTCAAGTTCATATGAATTGAGGTGTTACTCCCGATCATATTCCTCCATATATTATAATCATTGCTCATGTGAGTGTGGAAGCTCCCAGAAATTCTGCATAATCTGTACTTTGTACCTTAGCAATTGCTTCAGCCATGATTTCTAAGAAAGTTTTATACTGTGAATAGGTGATAGTTGTATATGTGCAAATATCAAAAGAATTTTTCCTTTCTCTGATACATATGGTAAAAAATTACAAGAAAATCCTAGCCTAGCTAGAGTTGTTACACTGTGATTCCTTAAAATCTCTTGTAAAGAAGATAACAGGACATATGCAAATGACCTCTTTAGGACATCAGGTGTTTCAGCTATATGATAGTTCTGAATGCCCATGACTTCTTTCTTTTTAAGTCTGTTAATGGACAAATTCAGGTCAATAAAGCCAAACCCCACTAGGTGTGGACATACATGTTTCAGTCTTCTTATGACCACATCAGCACAGCATAAGTCACATTGGGGTGACCTTTTTATATACTGACAAAAGGTTTGCAAGAGACAGCTGGGGGGTTGTGAATATTGGCACACCTACCCAGAACCTCTTCTGAGAGTCATTTCCAGAACAGGAAGGAGTTGACATCATGCAAAATATATCAGATTCTAAGGCCAATGCTGTGTGTAGAGGTAAGACAAACTAAACCCATCTATTTCTTTTTGATTTCTCACAAATGCTTGGAATCCATCCCCATCCACGAGGTGATATTCAATATCTTAATGGTCAGTTTACATTGTCAGGGTCTTGTCCATTCTAATCCATCCTGATCCTTATCACACCCCACCCACCATCCTTTACCTTGCAAGCAGTGATGCCACACATGCAACATGCAGCTGTTTCAAGCAGAGCCACCCAAGATACACTCTGTCACCAGGTGCTCACAGAGGAATGTCCATCACTCCAGTGATAGGTTCCAGTGTCACTGCTGCTGGTGAGATTCATTCTTTAACTCAATTCTTATGAGAGGTCATACCTTGGATTCTTATTTATCTAACCCTTCCTCTTAGATCAGACTGCCAAGGGTAACCTATGAAGAACATAAACCTCCAATCATCACAGCTCTAAGATTATAGGGACAAACAAGCCCTTCCATCATGAGACCGATAATATACAAGGTGATCTAATATAATGCAAGCTTATCTACTAAAATACAAACTCAGTCCTGTTAATTAATATAACTGGTTCTTTCTAAACTTTGCAGCTGTATTTGAGGCACTTAAATATTAGAGAAGGGCAAACAGAAAATGTAGCCGATAGTGGCTTTCAGCTTTCTGCAAATAAAGAGTATGTTCGTTTATAGATAAGTAATGAGTCACTTTGAACTGGAGCCACTAGCAGATGCAGAACATGACGTTTCAGCCACTGGAGTAAAAGCAGTGTATTTGCATACTATGAATTATTTCAGAAGCAGTCTTGTGGCTACTGATTCAAATGTCCTGATTACACAAGACTACATATATTCCTGGAAGGATGAAGAAGCTCTCACTTTAGTCTGTAAAGGAAAGAAATTCCATACATATCTGTATTGTCATTCATTTATACTACTGACAGGCAGTTAGTCTTTGTTGTTAAATTTTCACCTACACACAGAAACTCCAGCTATGTCTTCTCTGCTGACTGACTACATTGTTGTGCCCCCCCCCCGAGTAGAACAGAAGTACAACAGATAGTACAAGAGAACAGCATTTAATTCTAATCAAGTTGAAAAATTTCAAATTTTTCTAGAAGAATAAAGTATAAATCTTGCAGCTGCATATTAATTGCCTCAGTGTAAAGCACATGCAGTAACTAGTAATTTCAAGAGGTAAAAGCATATATTTTTGTTAACATTTATGAATAGCCTATTACAGAGTGTAGTCACCCCCCTTTTAAGAAATGTGCTCCATAGTACCAGTGCCAAAATGAATTAAACACTCATAAAATATGGGATCTAGCCTCCCAGAAGGTGCTTGGCTTCATGCCTTACTGCGATGGGACTGCAGTAGGAGTGGTGCTTTGTTCCAGAGTTGCTGTCCTTTGGAGGAGATGTTACATCACTGTCTCATTTACCTCTGCTGTTGTAGTTCAGGTGGGTGTAAAGGCTCCCATGAAACTTATGAAGAAGAGCAGGGCCTTTTTATTTATAAGGCGTAATCTCAATTCTCTTATCCTATAACACTAAACAAGTAAGATAAATAATAACAATTTAGACATAAATATTAGGAACAGAAATGTAAACTACACTCAGAACAAAAACATTGGAAAGGTTAAGGGAATTAGTTTACTCATACAATAAACAAGTTGAAGAATTTCAATATGCAAATCATATTCCCTTCTTCAGTATGCAAAGTAAAGGATGAATCAGTGACCACACAGGTCTGCTAATAACATCCCTGTCTCTGATCCTGATAATTAAAATTAGAGAATTTAACAACAAAATATTTCATGAACTTGGAAGTGTGTAACTGTTTATAATATAAAGCATAACTACAGTGCAACCAGAACCCTGACCATTACAGACAGGGTGATTCCTAGGCAGAGTACGTAGTCCCATATAGGGTTGTGCACTATATGACTACCCTGTCTTCATTGCTGTAACACAACTCAGAAACATAAAGACTGCTATTATCATGCATTTACAAAAGGTCCCTACAACAAAATACTATGGATACTGTAAGCACACATAGGCACTGTCTGATACTCCTCTCCATCCAACACATACTGTTGTTCTGCCACTATGGGACAGATTTTTTTAAAGAACCTGAAGACCACAGGAGCACTAGGCATCAGACAGGGGTGGATAGACACTCTACTGTTGTCTGCAGCTACAAAAGCAACTATATATCACTTGCTGCAGACTACATCTCTAATCATTCTGCAAAGGTTTCAACAATCAAACCAAAAATACTTTTCTATGATATGAACAAAACTCTTAGGCTTTAAGAAGAAATAAGTTAGGTTTGAGAATCAGTTTCTTTAATTAGCTGTAGGTTCAGTCCTACAAAGCTCAGTCTTCACAGAAGGTACATATTTTCAGGTTTTTCAGTTTATACATCTTCCAAACTTTACCCTCTTTTGTGACAGGTAGGGAGGCACACCTATGGGCTGCTGTCTCTTGCAGTCATGGCCCAACACCACCTTTTGTGTGTTATTAGTGTCATTAGCATATGCTAATGAAGGAAATGAAGGAATCAGGTACAGCTGCTGTTCCCATTGGTGGGTACGTAGAGACTCACCTGCATCACTATGTGCGGGGGGCAGGTGTGGATGTTATAATGCAACTGAATCCAGAGCAGCCTACAGCAGGATTTGCCTTTGCCTTCCCTTATTTATTTTAATATGTTCTGTGGATAGTCACTCCAAGATCTGGCAGTATTGTTACCCAGCACAGCGCTCCTAAAGGGTTTCTGCGACTGGCTCCCCATAAATCCTTTTCCTTAATCTACAGTGTGTTTTTGCAGTTATAGACTATACTGTGAATCCCATTTTGCATGCAAACTGCATGCACAGACTCCTCCATGTATGCAGTTGTGTATTTTAATCCTTTGCTGTGCATGGGTGCCTTTCTAAATCATGCTGCACTGGGGAATGTGCCTCAGACCACAAAACCAAGCCAATGTGATTGTGGACAATGTTTATGAAACTCAGCAATAATACATAACAAGATACCACAGTACTCACAAAAGAAATCATGAACAAACCATAGAATATGGGAGTCCACTAAGACATGTAAACCCAAAGAAACAGCAGCAGCATCCATGTTTTCCCAAGGTCTCTTTTTTACTGTAATGCATCAATCCTTTGGCATGCTCCCTTGACTGAGAAAGTGTCAAACAGTTAACATCAAATAATAAAGCCAAACAACATACATAATTTTTCAACCATATCAGCTCAGAACATCAGTTCTAATGGCACAGAGGTATAAAGCTTGGGTGTTGTAAGAGTCATCACTCCAAGTATTTCATCACTTGCTGAAATGTTGGCAATTTCTGTCAGTGGTGCAGTTGGTCAAATTATATAACTTTTGAACTTTAGAAGATCGACCATTCCATTAGTCAAGGTTTTTTTCTCCTTTCTACAAGGTTGTGCAATCCTGAAGTTAGTATATTTAATTTCCTATTGGTTTATATTTGCTATTACATTTTGTTAGATTATTTAGATAGCAATAATTGCTAATCAGTAATGAGCTTGTTTGATGTTTTGTGTTTCATGCATACTCATCAATGATTATTCATTATATCATACATACGCATCAGTGATTATTCATTATATCATACATACGCATCAGTGATTATTCATTATATCATACATACTGATCAATGATTGTTCAGTATATCATACCATACATACGCATCAGTGATTATTCATTATATCATACATACGCATCAGTGATTATTCATTATATTATACATACTCATCAATGATTAGTTATTATTTTATTTATTTATTTATTTATTTATTTATTTATTTATTTATTGTCATTTGTTAACCTGGTTGGTGCAGCTGAGCCAGATGGTCAGTGGAGACCCGAGGAGAAAAGCTCCAGTTGAAATTAAAGATACTCAAATAGAAATTACATCACAATAAGAATAATTATACAACATGAGGAGACCAGATTGATCTCACTGCAGTTAAAGCATTCAAAATTGAAATTACATCACAATGAAAGTTTATACAGCATGGATGTTAATGCAAATAATGTTTTAGTACAAGTTTTTGTATAAATGTAAATACATATGGATAGTACAAACATTATGGAGAGGGTACAAGGGAGAGGAAGATTGTTTGCTTGTAGTGGGAGTTGGTTTATTTTGCTAAGAAGAGGAGCAAGAAGAGAGGAAGGAGAAAAGATGGAGAGTAAAGAGGGGTGGAATTAGGAAGGAGGGTAATTGGGTTCAGGTGGCAGCTAGACAGGGACAGGATGAGGAGTTCTATAGGTAGTGCTTGAGTGCTTGTTTAAATTGGGACTTATGGGGGATACTTCTAATATTATGAGGATGTGAGTTCCAGGAGTGAGCAACTGAGTATTTATATAATGACTTGCTAATGTTTTTTGATTGTTTGTAGATGTCTAGCAGCTGTTTGTCTGATGAACGGAGTTGACAGCCAAGGTGATATTGTGATAATATTAGAGATTGAGGGGCAGGATGTGGGGTTATAAAGAATTGAGTGAGTTATATGCAGTTGTGGGAGGAGAAGTTGTATTGAGAATTCAGGCCATTGCAAGGATTTTAGAGCAAGGCAGTGGTGGGATTTATAGGGGAGGTTTGCGGCAAATTTAGTTATTTTATTGAAGGTTTGCTCTAGTTTGCTAAGAAGAGATGACTGAAGGTTAGTAAGGACTGGAGCTGCATAAAGTAGACAGGGTAATAGGAGAGATGAGGCTAGGGAGGGTTTTAAGGAGGGAGAAAGAAATTTCTGATGTCGGTACAGGAGGCCAAGTTTCTGGTGTTTTTTTTAATAGAATGATTAATATGCATGTTGAATTTAAGCTCATTGTCGATGGTGACACCAAACAATTTGGTGTGTGGTTCTGGATGATGGTGGTGCTGTTGAGGGAGGTAATGAAGAAGGAGGATTTATGCTGTACAAGGTTTTTAGGAAGGAATAGCAAAAGTTTAGTTTTTGGGGGGTTTAATATTAGCTGATTGTCCATGAGCCAGGTCTCTATGAAGGTGAAAGTGTCTTGGGTACAAGAAATGAGCTCAGGGATGGTGTGAGCAGTAGTTATAAAGGTGGAGTCATCAGCATATTGTAGAAGGGTTGAGAGGTTTGTAGCAGAGTGTAGGTTGTTAGTAAAGATATTGAACAAGAGAGGACCAAGGATAGAGCCTTGGGGAACACCAATGGTGATGGGCAGAAAAGGAGAAGTAATGGTTTGCCAGCATATAGATTGAAGTCTGTTAGATAAATAACTAGAGAAACAAGATATCAAGATAGAGAGTGGAGACAGGTGAATGTATGAGAGTTTAGGTAGCAGTTTAGAGTGGAGACTGCATCAAAGGCCTTTGAGAGATCCAGGAATAGACAGGAGAGTAGTAGGTTGTTATCACGGGCTTCTGCCACTGTTTGGGTGAATGAGAGAAGTGCGGTAGAGGTGCTGTGATGGGGTCTAAAGTCATGCTGTGTGGGGGTTACGAGATTATGTTCAAGCGAGTGTTTAAGTAGCTGAGAGTGAATTCATTTTTCAAGTATCTTGGAAAGTGGGGATAGTATAGCTATTGGGTGAAAATTTGAGGGGTCAGTGGAGTTACCTCCCTTCTGGAGATGAATTGTGTAAAAGGATTTCCATACATTGAGAACAAGAGCCTCAGTGATAGAGCGATTAATAAGGATAGAAACACGGTAGGCAATAAAACTGGCTGCTATTTTAAGGAAGTGGGGAAGTAGATTATCAGCAGAGGGTGAGCAGGGTTTGAGTTTATTCAATTGGCATTTAATGAAGGAAGTGGGAAATGGTTGTAAGGAGAAAGAGATAGAGGAAGATAGGTTGAGAGGTGGAGGCAAAGAAGAGGCAGGGGACTGAGTTGGGTAAGTTTTTGAATTGTGTCTATGAAATAGTTATTTAAAAGGGTAGCAGTTTCTGTGGTGGTATTAAGAGGGAAGGTGTTGGGGGTAGGGGGAACTAGGATGAAGGATATTTTTAACACTGGACCAAAATTTCTTAAGGTTAGCATGTGTGCTGTTGTGGTTGGAAGCAAAGAAAGATTTTTTATCTTTGATTATAAGTTTTTTACATGTGTTTCTCAGTTCTTTGTAATGTTGGAGTATGGTTGCAGTTTTATTTTTGGACCAGGATTTCCAAGCAGTGTCCCTCTGCTGCATCATACTGCATATTTGTTTGGTGAGCCAGGGAGCACATTTCAATTTTATCCTGATTTTTCTGGATGGGGCCATGTTGTTAAGTATATTAAGGAATATCTTGTTGAATGCACTAACAGCATCACTAAGGGGGATGTTATATAGGAAGGTCCAATTGATATTGGCTGTGTGGAGTTAAATTTGTTTGTGTCAAAATGAGTCAAATTACAATGTTCTCTGTAAAGGTGCTGTTTGGGTGACTGTTGAGCATATCTATGGATGCAGATAGGGGAATGGTCACTTAGGGAATTGGGAAGTATGCCAGAGTTGTGATAGATACATGGGACAGAAATAAGGATCCAGTCTAAGATGGAGCTCGAGGTTGAGTTATTGTTAACTCTGGTAGGGGAAGATAAGTTGTTGGAAGTCATACAGGTTGATGCAATGAGTGGAGGGAGAGGAGGGGAGTGATGACCAGTCAATATTAACATCACCAAGTTCATAGATTCGTAGGTTCATAGGATCATAGGTGGGTACTAGGCTATCTGCCCGAAGGCATTTATAAGCCTAGCCAGAATGTGTTGGCTTTCACCGTCCCCTTAGATTAGTTCCCTGTGCCTCTGTCCAGCACTGAAGTGATCCCCAAGGTAAACTTTCTGTTTCCCATCCACTCGTCAAGTTTCTTTTGAAGAGTGTTAGCGAGGAGCTCTGCATAATGTAGATTGGGATCTTGTTCTAAAGCATGGGAAGTCTCTGGGACAGGAATCTATCCCTCCAGCATGTCCTATTTATTGTTGTGGTAAGGTTTAGATCCCTGGAGCATGTGGCTCGAGGGTATAAGGTTTTCTTTAGGTGGAGCATGTCCATCAATTCTGGGTTGGACACGGCCTTGTATGTCAGGCAGAGATCACCTCTGAGTAGGCGGTATGCAACCAAGTACAACTGGAGTTTCTTCAGTCGAGCTGCATAGGGCATCTGTTTGAGGCCATTGATCCTCTTGGTGAGGTACTTCTGTGGTCTTTCCAGCTGTTGCAGGTGTCTTGTAAGGTACATCCCAAATGGGGCATTGTACTCCAAGATGGGTCTGATGAGTGATGAGTAGTGGGGTACAATGACCTCTTTTGAGCTGGATGCAAACCCTTTTGTGATTAGGTGCACACCTAGAAGGATTTTCTAACCATTTTGGCAATGTGATTATCAAAGGTGAGATTACTATCTACTTGGGTCCCCAGATCCCTTATTACGTCTTCCGTATTTAGGGGACTGCCACCTATCCGGTAGTTTGTGGGTAGTTTGTTTTTTCCAAAGGGGATGACTATGCACTTTTTGGCATTTAGCTTGAAGCCATGATTTTGACACCAGGTATCCATCTCAGTGAGACCCTTTTGGAGGATATGTGTGTCAGCCGGAGAGTAAATTATAGCCCCTAGTTTACAGTCGTCTGCAAACTTGGTCAGCCATAGTCCTCCTGTATTTGCCTATACCTCTGAGAAGTATATGCCGAACAGGGGGGGGGGGGTCCTAGGACTGAGCCCTAGGGAACACCACTTGTAACCAGTTTAGAGATGGACCTAGCTCCCGCAACTGTCACCATGTGGGTTCTGTCCGTGAGCCAGTTGGCAACCCATCTTGTGATGTAGGGGTTTATGTTCAGGCTGGTGAGCTTGTCTATAATACCAGAATGGGGAATGGTGTCGAAGGCCTTAGCAAGGTCTAAGTAGGCTGTGTGTACCATCTTTCCCTTGTCTATAGCCTTGGTAACTGTCTCAAAGAAGTCCACCAGGTTTAGGAGGCATGATCTGCCCTTAACAAAGCCAAACTGGGTAGGGTCCAGTGTTTGGAGGTTCCCAATGTCTCTTTTAATGAGTTCCATGATGATGCACTCCATAGCCTTGCAGACCAAGCTAGTCAGGCTTATAGGCAATAGTTCCTAAGGTCTGTCGTGGCTCCACCTTTGTGGAGTGGGATAACTGCTGCTGTGTGCCAGTCTATGGGTATGTAGCCTGTGGAGAGGCTGAGGTTGAACAGTGTGTTTAGGTGAGGGGTTAGTTCGTCTTTGAGCTTGTGTAGGATGCAGCCTGGGACACTGTCCGGTCCCATTGATGCTGAGTTTTTGGCTTTAGAGAGGGCTGTTTTAACCTGAGTGTCTGTGATTTCAGGGACTCTACATTCTTCTGGTATGGTTATCGGTCCTTTTGGGGGTGAGATGGGGTTGACGTTTGCACGGAACCTGTCTGCCAGGATGTAGGTGATATTGGTCGGTTTAGTGTATTTTGTGCCATTCTGCACTAACTCTGAGCAGATCTGAGCATTGCCACTTAGATTCTTGACATAGCTAAAGAATGCCTTGTTGTTATCTTTGGAGTCCTTGGCAATTTTTCTTTCAAAGCTCGCCTTGGCTGATTTTATGAGGGATCGTAGTTTCTTGCTGATACTGATCAGGGATGTCTTCCCTTCTTGGGATTTTACTCTTTTCTGTACTAGTTTCCTCCTTCTATTGTATATTGTTTATGGCAGGAGTCCACCAGACTGGTTTCTTTTTCTTGGAGGAGTGAGTCTTGGTTTTGCTTGGGATGGCACAATCCATGCAGTTTTGTAGCTGCCCATAGAATATATTGGTTTCATAGGGAATGTTTAGGGTGAGCCAGTAGTGAAAGTTTTCAAGAATAGGAATGTTGTCTCCTGGGGGAATATAGATAGCTATGATGGCATTTTTTTATGAGTGTTGAGGTGGCAGTAATGAGGATTTCAGCAGGAGCAAACCTGGGTAAGGAGGTAGAGAACGGTGAGATATTAAGTTGGTCAGAGTAGAGGATGGCTACACTCCCACCTCTTTTTTTAACTCTGTCTACCTGATAGATGTCATAGCCTGGGGGTAAGATTTCAGAGTTAGTGATGTGAGGTTTTAACCAGGTTTCAAAGAGGGTTAAGATATGGTGGGGGCAGGCGGTTAAAGTGGATCCTGGAGTATAGTTCAGTAGTTTTGTTTACAATGCTTTGTATGTTCAGTGAGAAAATAGTTAGTGATTTAGTTGGTTGGGTATGTAGTTGGGGAGAGGACTCTGGGACTGGGGAGGAGGGAGAGAGCTGGTTTTGGGTAGGGATGGTAGGACCTGGATTGGGATGGATGTCACCATCTGAGAGAATAGAATCAAAGAAAGAGAGGAAAAATGAGAGAAGATGCATAGTAGAGTCGTTCTAGGTTTTAGGCAGGGATGGAGGTGTATGAAGCAGGTAGTGAGAGGTACATTTGGATATGTTTTGATTGAAAAGAGGTTGAAGGGAAGTATAGGAAATAGGAATGGGCAAATTAGAAATGTAGGAGGGTGGTTTTGTGAGAAGTGGCAGTTAGAGAGAGTAGGTGTAAGTGTGGGGTACTGAAGTGGTGTGTGGTATGAGGTACATAGAACTAGAAGTAAGAGAAAGGGGATAATTAGATAGTGATGTGACATACTGATCAAATTGTTAGGAGACAGGTGAAAAGTAGTAGTGAGGGAGTTAAGTTTTGTTGGATGGTAATGTTAAGAAAGGGGTTGATAATTAGGAAAAGTTTGAGTGTGCAGAGATAGCATGTAGGAGGTGGATTATTGTTGAAGAGGGGACGGATAGTGAAGATAGGAGGGAGAAATGACTGATTGGAGGGGGAGTGGTAATTGTGTGGTTCAGGGGATTGGTCAGGGTGTGTTGTGGGTGGGGAGTGCTGTGTATAAACCTAATTGGAATGTGAGGGTGGGAATGGGGTAGGGTAGGAGATCAGAGAGACCCCGAGCATAGCAAGGGTGAATGGAGTGGGGCTACCCCTGCTGGGAGCAGGGCAAGATGAACTAAAAAAATCAGGGAGGTCAGAGGGAGGCAATGCTAGCTGAGGGGGATCTTGATACTAGTGTAGGGCAGAAGACTATGCAGGTCTAAGGTACGGGTATCTAGTATGGAAGTTGTTTCTAAAATTCTGGCATTACACAGCTTATACTAAGAGGAAGGCTGTAGTTCAGCTGAGGGAAAATAATACAGCCGTGCGAGCAGCTGACTTGGGTGTTAAATGCATCCAAAATATGTAGAAAAGTATATTCCCTCAAACAGAAACAGCTCCAGCAAATATGTGAGCTGAGGAGTAGTAAAACACAAGGTAATACTGCCACCTAGTGGCAAAGAGGATGCATTGTTACAGCGGAGGAGGTAGATAATATTATGAAAAAGAAGTAAAGGCTTACAAAATAAAAGAAGGGTATATGGCGGGGAGAAAGAGAAAAGAATGGATATGGCTGTGGGAGGCACTTGGCATGTGTGCAGGCTACAGTACTCAAAGCAGTTATACAAAGGGTAGAAGTTTAATAACACTAGGCAAACACCTATGTTAAAATGCTGAAAGGGAGGTCTTCTAGGTCTGTAAATGTAGCTAGTAGGTGTTCCTCGGATTAGTCATTATATACTCATAAAGATCTTACTATGGCCCAGGCAACCAAAGTTCAATTAGCTGCTTAGGAATTTGATGGAGATGGAAAGTGAGGACAGGATGGGCATGCTCATTGTCGGGGGGGGGGCATCACTGGGGGCAGGGTAGAGAAGGATGAATACAGCCTCATTTTCTTAGAGTAAGGGTAGCATCAAGGTGTCTATCCTGAAGGCAGTCTTTCAGGTCACCAAGCCACCACATGGAGGTATCCCTCATTAGTGAGAATGCACTCACAAGAGAAAGGCATTGTAGGTTCCCATGGTGACACAAGACCAACTGGAGGGTAGAGTTATGTCATAAAAATGACCTCACTATTGGGATGATGGGAAAGGTACAAGCAACCCTTATGGCTGCTCTGTATGATGGTCCCCTCTAGATGGTGCTTATACCTGTACTAAATTGTACTGTACTTAAGTAATATTCTAATTCAGGGAATGAATTAGCAGAGTTGAATTGGGATGGTTTGACAGATATCAGATTTTGGCAGAAAAAGTACCTTACAAAAAGAAAATAAAGGTGGGCTCAGAGCAATTTGGATACATTTTTCTGATCCGCCAACCACATTGTGGATGACATGGAAGGATAAAAAACCTGTGAAATCTTGATCGGTCAAAGTATGGAGTCCAAGCAAATACAAAAAAGACTGCCCTCAAATACAATAAATAGCTGAGTTTGCTACCTGTATGCTACTTTGACACAGTGGAAAGATAATATCTCAAGCTGAGAGTCTTCCTTCCCAAAACATACAAAATACTAGTCCTGCCACTGTAGGCTTCTGAGGGTAGAAAAACCCTTGCCTAAATGAAAAAAGGGAAAAAATTGCACTGAATCAAGAATGCAAAGCTTTCCTGAGTGCTACATCAAACATCTACCCTTTCCACTTGCCAAATCCCATCCATTTAAGGAATCATTCAGGTAGAAAACAAAATAACCAGTACCTTAACGATCTCAGTAATAAAATGCATACCGAAAAAGACATTGAACCACGAGAAAGGTGAGATCACTTAGACATTAAAGAGTTAGCCCATAAACTCTAAAGTGCTGCTAAATATGGAAAGGAGCACAATATCTCATGTATGCTCCAAGGTGTCATGGATACTGCTATTAAATCCAAGGTGTCATGGATACTGCTATTAAATCCAAGGTGTCATGGATACTGCTATTAAATCAATCCTGCAGCCACATAACCTAGAAATCTCCAAACCAGAGATTTTAAAGCCTAAACTCTCAAAACTAGTTTCATTAAAGCTACACAAGAAAAGATCCATGTACAAAAAATAAAAAGCATGAGGCTGGCCAGATTTCCTTGTTTCAGCTCCCGTCTTGAATGAAGGGGTGCTAACAATCACCCATCAATATATCTGCAAAAAACACAATTCTAATAAAGGGAACAGAGTATCCTAATAACAACATCTTGAGAGTACAGTGGCTTAGTGGTATATTCTTTGCCTAAAAGAATCAGGCTCATGGTTTTAATCTTAACTGCCAACAATATTTTGTCATCAGGAATGGTCCACAATCCATTACAAATCAGTACACCTGAAGTGATAATAAATGTGTGATACTGATGTACATTCGAATGGCTAAAAATGTTTTATTCTGAGTCATCAATAGATTTGTATATGATACTTTTTTTTCAATCTTTTTTCATGCATTTGTTACTATTTGCAATGTGGAAATTATGACGGATCTTAATTTGTGTCCTAATGAACGTCATTATTTTCTAAAAAAACAAAAATAATGTTTCTAAACATATTACTAAAGTACCATAAAAATGCTACGTTGAGGTAGTAAGAAAGCTATGCATATATGCCCAAAATGTATGTGTTGGAAGTAAAAGTTAGTGTTGTGAACGAAACTGTTGGATGATTTATTAACATGCAAGAATATTCCACTTACTATGTCAACTGAAATGCTAACAAGTATGAGGTTGAATTTCATCTAGGGCTATAGTGCACAAGTCTGTAAAATTTAAAAATATTTGGAAAACATTTCAAACTAGATTGTTAATTTTCAATGACACTTCGGGTACAAAAATGCAAACAGTAAAGTTTTCAGTTATGGATGAACAATATAAGAAGTGAATGTTAGAGGTCTATATTATATGAATGAAAGTTCATAGTATTGAACGCTCTAAAGCCAGACCTCAGACTCTTTATTGTGGGGGCTGTGCCCCCCCACACCCCCTGCTAAATATATATACCAACTCTGACATCGCACTTCAGTGAGCAAAGGGCAAATATTCCGACCTTCACTGTACTGCGATTCCACAAGAAGCACTTCAAGGTCCGGCATTTTCGCTCTTCGGAGCATTCAATATTATGAACTTTCATTCATATTATATAGACCCGAATGTTAGTACTGAGCAAATGATTCTGCATGAATATACACATCATAAGGTATAGATGACTGCTGCTTTACTACATGATTATTGACTGATGAACGCAGAAGCCTTTTTAAAACCAGTCATAAACTGGACATGAATGTGGCTGGGGCATGGAGGAACCAGTCCTGGTCCACAAAAGGAACAACAGTTAGAAGGAAGCACCATTTGCTACTGAAAATCCTATGTGAAAATGTGCGAGGAGTGTTTTATGAAGAGTGGTGATGTATGTAATTACTGTGAGAATGTGTATAATTAATAAGTAAATAAATATAAATACATGTAAAAATTAATAAATAAAAGAAAGAAAGGTAACATAATCTTCTGGCAATGAATAGTCAGATACAAAGGGGTAAACAGACAGAGACAACTTTAAGTAGCAAAACATGTAATACATTCAAATAGAAAAGTAGATGCTGATTCTTTTTTCTTTCATTCCTTCTTAAACTGTGAGCACACAGAGAGGTATCGGAAAGGCAAGAGGCAAGGAGTTAGATAAAAATGGATCCAATGGTGACATGAACAAAAAGAGGAAGAAAAGAAATATCACTTTTTTTCCCCTCAATAAAGAAATATGTTGTCCAAACTTTAATGCTTAAATCTGACAAGATATTTGTTCTCAATAATATGAAGTACAAACAAACGCTTGAGAATACATAAATCATATATGTGAATGACACCTGCTTCCCTTATCCTGTTAAAAAAATAATCACTTTTTGTGTGCCCTTCTAGTGTTAGACTGGGATGGAGCTAAAAGAACAAATGGTCCCAGTCATGTATTTCAAGTTATTGCTGTCAAACATATACAGAGTATGCCTTTTCACCCCTACAGTCAAAAGACAGCCACCATCTTTGTACCCTCCAGTGTTAGACTGGGAAAGAACAAATGACTACAGTAATATATTTATTTATTTTTTGTGATCTGACGTACATATACAGTGTTTCTCATCACGACTACCCTTCAGTGCATGTTGGATAATGAGAAAAGTGAAAATATGAGGCCGGATTCCAAAAGAGTTGCTCTCAGTGTAATTGACATACTTCAGTGTAAGGCCTATCTATAAACAGGCTTGCTGCAGGGGCCAGATTCCAAAACACCTGCTCTTAGCCTGCTCTCAGTGTAACTGGTCATTTACACTGAGAGCAAGTTTTTTGGAATCGAGTCATAATGATCGGTGCATTCCAGTTTATTTCTCCTAGTCAGCACACTGCCCCTAGACAAGCTGTAGTGACATTCTCTGCACATTTCTGAGCTCTGATTGCAAAAGTTAAAAAAACATAAAGACCATACTGTCCCCAACCCCACACAAACTATAGAAACTTTCTCTGCGTGCCCTTGACATTTAATTCTGAAGACATTTAAAGAAGTAACGCCTATAGTCTTCTTCAACTCTCACATGACCTATGCTGAACTTTTATTTTATTTAGTTATGTATTTGTTGGTCAGGGTAGATAACTGATCCATGTGGATCATTTTGATGCCCAGCCTGGGAGAAAACAACTGAAAAAGAAAAACATTTATTATAGAAACAACCTGGAAAATGAAGGAAACAGTAAAGGAACAGAATGCCGTAATGAACAGCACGCAATCTCTAGTCGTCTCAGATTATTACAGCATTTAGTACAATATATACAATATTTACAATCATACATTTATGACATGGGCATGGAATGAGTTCTGTTTAGAAGTGCATATTGTAGAGGTGGAGGCAAAAATACATATATTGTGCTCTAGAAAATAGAATGCACAGAGAGCTGGAGAAAAGGTAACCTATGGGAAGGGCTTGTGTAGTAGGATAGGAGAGTAGATATGGGGCAGGTGAGTGAGGAAGAGGAGTGCAGAAGAAAGCAAAGGGTGGTAAACTTTGGCAAGGAGAGGAAAATAAACCTGCAAGATAAGGCTATCACAGGAAAGAGATGACTGGCAGATTTTGCATGAGCTGTTTTCTGTAAATGACCAAACCATTTTGAAGCAGCTGTAATTACTTTGTTTCTAGATGCATTTTTCAGTTCACCGTTCTGTGTACACCTCTGAACAGAGCCAGTTTCACACTAGGTGGGGGTCTAAGGCAGAGGTTGAGGATAAGAAACCCTACTAAGCCTACACCAAAATTCCCTTCTAAAGTCAAGAATCTGACGCAGAAGCTATTTGTTCAGTAATGGACATTATATCTTATTTTAGAAAAATACTTATTAACTGCTCTTTTTCTTACTACTAGCAAGAATAGTTAGATGTTATATAATTCTTGATATTCTCTGCCCACAGCTAATAGTGATGCTATGGTGCTATTATTTTTACACACACATACACACACACACACACACACACACACACACACACACACACACACACACACACACACACACACACACACACACACACACACACACACACACACACAGTGCATGCTTATCTGCTATAAATAGAAAGAAACCCAGTTCACCTACAGCATGTCTTTGGGATGCTGCTGTAAACAAGAGTACCTGGATAAAAACTACACAGAGCCAGGGATGACATGCACATGCAGACTCACAGAAGGAACCAAAGCAAAGAACTCAGCTAGAAAACCAAATAAGAGATTGCAATGCCACTGACTGTGTCTCCATGTAAATGATCAGTTGCTTTCACCCAAATCCTGCCCAGGTCACAGAAATAGCCACTTATTGTATACTGTGTTAATGTTTAACTATGATGGAGAAATTATGGCCAGCTTATGACTCTTAAATAACCTGCAGTGCTCCCATGCACACATGTATGCATAAGTCATAATAATGATCATTTTTCAATAATTTCAGCAAATATAAAACACTGTGTGACTATATTTCTGCCAAGTGAACACAACAGTTGTTTAACCATGATAAAGCTACAGCAAAAGTAGTCACTTTATTCATGGACAGTATCCATACCCATCAATCACAAATACTTTTTGGCCGAGTACATCTCAAATGTCTGATTGTGATAAAAATGACCACAGAAAAGTAATACAACTTATTTCATACATATGCACTAGCCATGTAAAGTTTATTAATGACTGTTTAAACTGACCATTACAGCAGGGTCAGTCATTTTCATTAAAACATTGTCTGCATACCCAACAGATATATCTCTAGTGTGTTATATAATTCTTACTGTGGTAAAAATATAATGCCCAGAGTAATGTATTTTTAACTTTTTTTCAAACAAACACCTAGTAGCCACAGTTTGCTCAAGCTGTTCAAAGCTGCAGAAAGACTGGCCTTCTGCCTTTCTGTGATATTGGAAAAAGATAAGTGTTTATTTTCAATTGTCTTCTGCACTTCTGTTTTATTACATATCTCTGTAATTTGTACTATTGTTTTTTCAATTGTTTTTTTTCCCACTCACCCGCCCAGTTGTGGTGGTCTTAAATCTTGGTGGCTTTGAGTTACCTGCCTCTGGTATAAAGCTGATACTGGACACTCCCCCAGTCACATTACATCAGCTCATTCTACTGTTTATAGTGAGAACTTAGTAAAGGCCCGCCCCTTTAGCTTCTGAACCTTGAATTATCTCATTATCTTCTGTCTCTTCACTTTCTACTTCATTTTGCTGTTTGCCATATTTATTATTGCTTGTTGGTAGCCTCACTAAATTGATGACAGTATTATACTGAATCGCTGCTTTATTAGTGCTGTCTGTTACTGTTGTGATTTGTGAACTATTGTTTCTACTGATTAACTATATTTCATTGCTATCTACTGCAATTCATTACTGTTTAACTGCATTTTACTGCATTTCATTGCTGTTTAACTGTATTTTTTATACTGCAAGTGCTTTTCTTTTGACTATAAGTGATTACTCTGTGCTTCATTGTGAGTTTTTTCTTACTGAGTTCTTAACATTAAAATTGAGTAGCTTAGTCTAAATACAGGTCTGCAGCATCCAGAGCTTCAGATGTGCGGTTTTTTGAGGTATTCCAAGTTAATTGTTTTTTCTGCAAAAAAAACAAAAAAAAACAAAAAAAGTTCTAAGCTTGTTTTCTACCTTTCCTGTTACTGGAGTCATCCAGATACAGATTTGCTGCATCCAGGACTGTTTTGTAAGTTTTTTGAGTTCCCCAGACCTTTCTGTTTAAGAAGGAAGCCTTCCAGCTTATCAGTGGGAGTGGTAAGCACTAGGTAGCCCATCTACCACAAGAAGAATGGTTTCTGGCTCTGAAATTGTAGTTTATTCGCCATTTGGGCAATTTGTCTATACCTTTCAACTTTCTGGTTTAAAAGCCCGTGTTTGCACAGGTTTGTGCTTGTTTAAGCTCCAGGGATCCTGTTTTGGCTTCCCGCAGACTACAAGAGAAACAGAAAGGAGAAAGAGAGACTTTAAGTGTCTCCATTTTGATGTTTTTCTGATTATACTGCTTTTTGTATGTGATTTAAGTCATTTTTTTCATTTAACTGCATTTATTTTAACTGTATTTGCTTTAATATTGCTCCACATTCAAGTGTGCTAGCTTGCACTGCATTTAAAGTATATTACCAGTGCCAGAAAGTCTGCTCTTCAATTTTTCCTTAAGATCTTGCTCGATATCTTCTCTCTTGCACTTTAATTAGCTTATTTACCTAGAACTGCATCAGGATTTTTGTAGCAATTATTGTAGCACACATAACTTCTATCAGCACTAGACGTCCTATAAGGAAACAGCTCCAGTACTTAGTAATGATGACCATCCCTCCTGGCATGTCTAAAGATCAGTTTCCTGTGCTTTCTGCTATTTACCTGTTGATCTTGGGCATTCTGAGGCAGAGTAGCAACTGCCTCATTTACAGAGACAACCCTCTCCTCTTACCTCCCAATACTCTTGTGAGAGATGCGCTTATATCTCCAAATTGGAAGCTATGCACCCTCCAGCCAAGACTGGAATAGCTGATCAAGAGGAGAAGATCAACACTTGCACCACACCACATGGAACACATAGCCCTCCAGAATACCCACCATTACAGCCCTCACATGAAAACACAAACCACACACTCACCTTTGTGGAGGCTCTCAGTAGAAATCTACCAAAACAGCAGAGACCTCCAAGGCAGAAATGCACTCGACCACCACAACACAGCACAAACCACAAGACAAATAGCTCACTTATACACGGTACCCCTCAACCTAAGCCCCTAAGGCAAAACAGCTTGCCCAGTACAATAATCACAGGTGACTCAATAGTGAGGCACATTTTTGCACTTGTTTCCCTCCTTTCCTGTAAGTAGTCTAGTCCAGACACAGATTTGCTGTATCCAGGACTGTTTGTAAGCTCCTGAGCCCCCCAAGCCTTTCTGTGTTGGAGGGAAGCCTTCTAGCTTATCAGTGGGAGTGGTAGGCACTAGGTAATCAGTGGGAGTGGTAAGCACTAGGTAGCCTATCTACCACAAGAGGAGTGGTTCCTGCCACAGAAATTGTGGTTTATTGGCTGTTTGGACAGTTTATTCATCTCTCTCAACTTTCTGGTTTAAAAGCCCATGTTTGATCTTGTTTCTCACCTTTCCTGTAACTAGTCTAGTCCAGGTACAGAATTGCTGTATCCAGGACTGTTTGAAGGCTTC
The DNA here is from genome assembly GCF_019279795.1 of Protopterus annectens. Classification (NCBI taxonomy): domain Eukaryota; kingdom Metazoa; phylum Chordata; order Ceratodontiformes; family Protopteridae; genus Protopterus; species Protopterus annectens. Next base: position 1,446,394,350 of record NC_056745.1, read on the forward strand.
TGAGAGGGGCCAGAGCCTGCTCTTCAAATTTTCCCTTACATCTACTAGTTCTCTCCTCTCCTGCACTTATACTAGCTTATTAGTCTATCACTTTACCAGACTTCTTGTAGCAATTATTGTAGCACACAAGTGCTACCAGCACTAAAAGTCCTACAAGGAAACAGATCTAGTACTTATTATCAATGCCCACCCCTCCAGCCATGTCTAAAGGTCAGTTCCCTCTGCTTTCTCCTATTAACCTGGTGAACGTGGGCATCCTAAGGCAATGTAGCAACTGCCTCATGTACACCGACAACCCTCTCTTCTTATCTTCCAACACTCAGACTTGCGAGAGATGCACTTATATATCCAAAATGGAAGCCACTCACTCTCCAGCCAAGACAGGAATTGCTGGTCAAGAGGAGAAGGTCAACACTTGCACCACACCACAGGGAACACATAGCCCTCTGGAACACACACCAACATTGCCTTCACATAAGAACACAAACCACACACCCACCTTCGCAGAGGCTCTCAATAAAAATCTACACAAGCAGCAGAGACCTTCAAGGCAGAAACGCACTCAACCACCACAGCACAACAATAATCATGAGACACATAACTCTCCCGAACAGTGTGCCACTCAACCAAAGCCCCTAAGGCAAAACAGCATGCCCAACACACTAGTCATAGGTGACTTGATAGTGAGGCACACTGATGTCCCACTCACTAGGTTGAATAAGGAGAAAGTAACAGTCAGCTGCCTGTCAGGTGCCAGGATCTGACACATAACGCACACACTCAGGTCACTCAACAACAGGTACAAATATGACTCTGTCATTATACATGTAGGTGTGAATGACCTGAGATGTACCTCCCTGGACTTCATGAAAAGAGACATGGAGGAGCTCTTGGATTATGTAGCCCAGGCGGGTATGACACTAGCCCTGAGCAGCATCCTACCATCACCCAGAATGATACCACAGTACAAACAGAAAATGATTGATTTCAACAATTGGCTAAGTTTCTGGTGTCATTCTAAGGGGATCCAGTATCTGTCTGCCTGGGATGACATGACTGACAGACCTTGATGCTTTGCCAGAGATGGCCTGCATCTGTCACCCCTGGGCTTCCAGATACTGGCCAAGGCTCTTGCCACCACTATAGTGCCTTTTTTAGGTGGTGTTCCAAAGACCAAATTACCACTGTAACAGCTAAAAACAAATGCAATCTGAGGGTCATCTTGCTCAATGCTAGAAGTCTAAATCTCAAAATGTACCTGCTCAAGGCAGTCCTTAAAATGGTGAACATTGACATTTGTGCTGTAACAGAGACCTGGTTCATGGCAGCAGAAAGCACCCCTGCACTACCAGGCTATAACTCATTCCACACCTTCAAGTCATAGAACTTGGACCAATGCTCCAAAGGCGGTGGTGTTTCCATATTCATAAAGGATGTGCACACCTCCAGACTGGTAACTCAACATAATGCATCAGAGATACGTCAGGTGCAGCTAACATTGAATAAGACAGAGATTCAGGTTGTAGCCTGCTATAGGTCCCCAATCATGTCCCAAGACTAAGCACCCTGGAGAATATTAGGGTCCAACCTAACACTGTCTTACTAGGTGACTTCAACTACCCATCCATTAACTGGGTAAACTACTCATGTACCAATACACTTGCCCAATGTTTCCTGGAGTTCATTAATTCCAATGCTCTGGACCAGATCATTCTTACCCCCACTAGAGGCAGCAACATCCTTGACCTGGTCATTACTAACATGGGCGACCGTTGCTCTACAGCAATAGTCAGCTGCTCCTTGGGTAGATCCAACCACAAACTAATCACTTTGGAAATGACATCCCCCCCCCAGCAAAAGTAACCACCATGAAAAACTTCTCCAAAGCCAACTTTGGGATCCTAAAAACAGAGGTGGCTAACTTCACGGTACCCATGCAAATGGAGAATAGTTGCATCACTGCAGAATAATACACCAATGCACTGTACGAACATGTACACAAATGCATGGATCTTGCCATACCCAATAGAACCAAGACACTCTCTTCCAAAAAAATAAAGCCAATCTGGTGGTCCCCTGGCACAAACAAACTCTACAATAGAAGGAGGAAACTAATGCGGAATAAGGTGAAGTCCCAAGACTGAAAAAAACTCCCTTATCTGCCTCAACAAAAAGGTGAGATCCTTCAGCAAATCCGCTAAAGCTAGGTATGAAAACAGAATTGCAGCAGATAGTAAAGACAACCACAAGGCCTTCTATAGTTATGTAAAGAATCTCCACAGCAATACCCAGATTTGCTCTGAGCTACTGCACATTGGTACCTCCTATACCGAACCAAAGAATATTGCCAGTATACTGGCCGACAGATTCAGTGCCAACTTTCCCCCTCTCCCCCCCAAAAGACCAATCACCATATCAGTAGATTGTCAGGCACCCAGTATTACTGCTGCACAGGTTAAAACAGCACTGTCCAAAGCCAGGAATACAGCTTCTATGGGACCCGACAATATCCCTGGTTGTGTTCAACATGAACTACAGAGTGAACTAGTACCTCACCTGTGTGCCCTGTTCAATCACAGCCTCACCTCAGGCTTTGTCCCTGCCGAATGATGCACTGCTACAGTCATCTCTCTCCACAAAAGAGGAGTGACTACAGACCCTGGAAACTATTGCCCTATTAGCCTGATGAGTTTGATATGCAAATCTATGGAAGGCATCATCACGGACCTAATTAACAAGGATATAGGGAATCTCAAAACTCTGGATCCCACACAGTTTGGTTTTGTGAAGGGTAGATCATGCCTTCTCAACTTGGTTGACTTCTTTGAGTCAATCACCAGAGCTGTGGATGAAGATAAGGTGGTTCATACAGCCTACCTTGATATGGCCAAGGCTTTTGATACCATTCCCCACTCAGGAATCATAGAAAATCTCACTAAGCTTGGCATCAACCCCTATACCACTATGTGTGTTGCAAATTGGCTCACAGATAGAACCCACAGTGTGAAAGTAGCTGACTCCAAGTCAGACTGCCGATTAGTCACAAGTGGAGTTCCACAGGGTTCGGTCCTGGGTCCTCTCCTGTTTGGTATCTACTTCTCTGAAGTCCAGACCAACATGAAGGGATTCTGGCTGACAAAGTTCACAGACAATTTCAAGTTGAGAGCTATTATTAACTCCCCAAGTGGTGTTGTCATCCTACAGAATGGCCTCACTGTGACCAATGACTAGTGACAGAACCATGGCCTTAAGCTCAATGCCAAAAAAAATGTGCTGTCATCCCCTCTGGGAAAAACCCGGTTCCCATGAATTACCACATTGATGGTAGTCCACTGAACACACAAGGCATTATAAGAGACCAGGGAACACAGGTTGACATCAACCTCTCTTTTGATCACCACATTGCCACTGTGGTCAGAAAGTCCTTCTGTGTGGCACATCTTATTACTAAGGGTTTCGCATCCAGGAAGAAAGAGGTCATTGTCTCCCTCTACTCTTCCCTCATTAGGCCAATCAGCGAGTAACAATGCCCCATTTGGCATGTACCTCACTAGACACCTTCAACAACTAGAGACGCCACAAAAGTACCTAACAAAGAGGATCCTAGGCCTTAAACACTTGTCCTATATGGACAGACTCAAAATAATCCAACTATTCTCTGTCTCATATAGCCTACTTAAAAGAGGTGATCTCTGCTTGACTTACAAAGCCATGTCTGACCCAGCTCTGTTAGAAATGCTACATCTAAGGAAATCCCAATCCCTCTGCACCACATGCTCCAGAGACCTCAACCTCATTGCCACAATTAACAGAACATGCTGAAGGGACAGGTTCATAACCCAGAGACTGCCCATGCTATGGAACAGACTTCTCATACATGTTAAGCAGAGCACCTCACTGACCTTCTTCAAGAGAAATCCTGATGAGTGGATGGGAAACAGAAAATTCACCCCGGGGATAACTCCAGTGGCTCTACTTCACAGATGCACTGGGAACTAAGGTCAGGTGGCACTATGCCAGGGTAATCCTATGGCTAGGCTTGTAAAGGCCCCAGGCCCATTAGCCTAGTACACACCTATAAACCTATGAACCGATGATGTCCCACTTACTAGGCTGAATAAGATGAAGGTAACAGTCAGCTGTCTATTAGGTGCCAGAATCCGACAAATAACACACGCACTCAGGTCACGCCACAAGTTCAAGTATGACTCTGTCATTGTCCATGTAGGTATGAATGACCTACGGCACACCTCCCTGGACTACATGAAAAGAGACATGGTGGACCTGTTGGATTATGTGGCCCAGGCATGTATGACCCTAGCCCTGAGCAGCATCCTACCATCACCCAGAATGATACCGCAGTACAAACAGAAAATGATTGACTTCAACAATTGGCTAAGTTTCTGGTGTCATTCTAAGGGGATCCAGTATCTGTCTGCTTGGGAAGACATGATTGACAGACCTCGAAGCTTTGCCAGAGATGGCCTGCATCTGTTACCCCTGGGTTTCTGGGTACTGGCTAAGGCTCTTGCCACCCCTATAGTGCCTTTTTTAGGTGGTGTTCCAAAGACCAAATTACCACCATAACAGCTAAAAATAAATGCAATCTGAGGGTCATGCTGCTCAATGTTAGAAGTCTAAATGTCAACATGCAGTCACTCCAAGCACTCCTCAAAATGGAGGACATTGACATTTGTGCTATAATGGAGACCTGGTTAAAAGCAGTAGAAAGCACACCTGCACTACCAGGTTATAACTCATCCCACACCTTTCAGCCCCAGAACTTGGACCAAAGCTCCAAAGGCGGTGGTATCTCCATATTCATAAAGGATATGCACACCTCCAGACTAATAGCCCAGCATAAGGCATCTCAGATACTCCAGGTACAACTAACATTGGGTAAGACATCGATTCAGGAAGTAGCCTGCTATAGGTCCCCAACCATGTCACAAAATTCTCACTCCACATTCCTAAGCACCCTGGAAACTATTAAGATCCAACACAACACTCTCATGCTAGGTGACTTCAACTACCCCTCCATCAACTGAGAAGACTACTCATGCACCAATGCACTGGCCCAACACTTCCTGGAATTCATTAGTTCCGATGCCCTTGACCAGTTCATTCTTACCCCCACTAGAGGAAGCAACATCCTTAACCTGGTTATTACTAACATGGGCAACCGTTGCTCTACACCAATAGTCAATTCCTCCCTGGTTAGATATGACCATAAACTAATCACCATGGAATTCCACATCTCACCTGCACCACCTGCAAAGGTATCCACCATGAAACACTTCTCCAAAGCTGACTTTGGACTCCTAAAAAACAGAGGTGGCTAACTTCATGGCACCCATGCCAATGGAAAATAGATGCATGACTGATGAATAATACACCAATGCACTGTACGAACACATACATAAATGCATAGAACTAGCCATACCCAACAAAACCAAGATGCTCTCCTCCAAAAAAGGAAGCTAATCTGGTGGTCCCCTGCCATTAATAAAGTCTACAACAGAACGAAGAAACTGTTGCAAAAAAAGGTGAAGCCCCAAGACTGGAAAGATTCCCTTATCAACCTCAACAAAAAGTTGAAATCCTTCATCAAAACATCCAAAGCCAGCTATGAAGGCAGAATTGTGGCAGACACTAAAAACAACCACAAAGCCTTCTATAGTTATATCAAGAATCTCCATGGCAATACCCAGATTTGCTCTGAGTTACTGCACAATGGTACCTCCTGTACTGAGCCAACAGATATTGCCAACATACTGGTCAACAGATTCAGTGCCAACTTTACCCCTCTCTCCCCCTTAAAGGACCAATCTCAATACTGGAAGAATGCCATGCACCCAGCATTACTACATCACAGGTTAAAGCTGCATTGTCCAAGGCCAAGAATATAGCTTCCATGGGACCCAACAATATCCCTGGCTGTGTTCCACATGAATTACAAAGTGAACTGGTGCCACATCTGTGTGCCCTGTTCACTGACAGCATCACCTTAGGCTTTGTCCCTACAGAATGGCACACTGCTGCAATCATCCCTCTCCATAAAGAAGGAGCGACTACAGACCCTGGAAATTATTGCCCCATTAGCCAGATGAGTCTGATATGTAAGGCTATGGAGCACATCATCATGGACCTAATTAACAAGGATGTAGGGAATCTCTAGATCCCACGCAATTTGGTTTTGTGAAAGGTAGATCATGCCTGCTCAACCTGGATGACTTCTTTGAGTCAGTCACCAGAGCGGTGGATGAAGGTAAGGCAGTTCATATAGCCTACCTTGAGCTGGCCAAGGCCTTTGATACCATTCTTCATTTGGGAATTATTGATAAACTCACCAAACTAGGCATCAACCCCTATATCACTAGGTGGGTTGCAAACTGGCTCACAGATAGAACCCACAGTGTGAAAGTAGCTGACTCCAAGTCAGACTGCTGACCAGTCATGAGTGGAGTCCCACAGGGATCAGTCCTGGGTCCTCTCCTGTTTGGCATCTACTTCTCAGAAGTCCAGGCCAACATGGAGGGACTCTGGCTGACCAGGTTTGCAGACAACTGCAAGCTGGGAGCCATTATTAACTCCCCAAGTGATGCAGACATCCTACAGAAAGGCCTCACAGAGACCAATGACTGATGTCGAAATCATGGCCTTAAGCTTAATGCCAAAAGATGCGTCGTCATCCCTTTTGGGAAAAACTAAGTTCCCACTAATTACCACATTGATGGGAGCCCACTGAATACTGAAGGCATTATAAGAGATCTGGGGACACAGGTTGACAGCAACCTCTCCTTCGACCACCACATCACCACTGTGGTCAGAAATTCCTTCTATGTGACACATCTCATAACCAAGAGTTTTGCATCCAGGAAGAAAGAGGCCATCATTTCTCTCTACTCTTCCCTCAATAGACCAATCATAGAGTATAATGCCCCATTTGGAGTGTACCTCACTAGACACATGCAACAGCTGGAGAGGCCACAAAAGTACTTCATGAAAAGTATTCTAGGCCTCAAACACATGTCCTACATGGACAGACTCAAAAAAACTCCATCTATTCTCTGTTTCATATTGTCTACTAAGAGACAATCTTTGCTTGACCTACAAAGCCATGTCTGACCCAGTTCTGTTAGAAATGCTACATCTAAAGAAATCCCAATCCCTCCACACCACACTCTCCAGAGACCTCAACCTCATTAACACAATCAACAGAACATGCTGGAGGGACATGCTCATAACCCAGAGACTGCTTATGCTCTGGAATAGACTCCCCATACATGTCAAGCAGAACACCTCACTGGCCCTCTTCAAGAGAAATCCTGATGAGTGGATGGGAAATAGAAAGTTCACCTCGGGATCACTCCAGTGCTCTACTTGATAAAGGCACTGGGAACAAACGTCGGGCTGCACAATGCCAGGGCATTTCTATGGGCTAGGCTTGTAAAGGCTCCTGGGCCACTAGCCTAGTACACACCTATGAACCTATAAAGTATTTGTTTACTCTTATTTTACATAAATGCACTCTAGTCCTGAAAAGCCAGATTAATGATTGACATGAACAAATGATAGCAGGGTCAGTCAGTTTCATCCACAGATAACCCCTTACCCAGCAATGTCATTGACTTTATATACAGCTGGTGGCTGAACTTGCTAAAAAGTAATGGCAACAGTAATGCATTTCATCTTTATTTCACATACCCCATACCCACAGAAAAGTTTTCCAACTTATTTCACACAAATTAGTTCTGCAAAAACAGCACAATGACTGTTTAACTTGAACACATGACAGTGGGTTAAGTTTGCTCCAGAAATAGTCCCTGTATCCAGCACATATAACTAATTTATTGACTAACTGCACCTCAGAAGTGTGATTGTGATAAAAATAGTAGTCAGAGTAATGATTGTCAAATGTGTTTCACGCAAACAGTAGCACAGGAAAGCATTTTGACTTGTTTTACAAAAATATAAATTAGTCCTGCAAAGACAGAATAATGAACCTGTGCAGATTACAGTAGGGTCATTAATTTTCATGCACAGATAACCTTCACACCTAGCAATTAAAGCCACTTTATTGACTGTGCATTCCTCAAATGTCTCACTGTAAGACAGTTAGAAAGAGAGTGGCTACAATAATTTATTTAAATTATGTCTCATACAAGCACATAGTAACTAGCTGCAGTAAAGTATTTTAACTTGTTTCACACAGGCGTATATTTGTCCTGAAAATTTGCATGTGGTCCATAATATCTGGTGGGCTACCAAGGTAAAAGAACTGACCTGCTACAATCTCAACCATCTAAAGTGAGCTGCATCCAGATAGTGGCACTCCCTTGCAAGCCACTCCTAGTGCTGCAGACTTCAATTTCTGCTACTGCCACTGCATCCATTCCACTCCACTATTCAAAATGTTTAGGATTTCTGTTCCTTGCCAGCCCCTTCATGATCCAAACAGTGAATCAGTGATCTTCCAGACTCTCTGATGTAAGAGAGTCTAGAAGATCACATATTCACTGAGACAGATCAAAAATCTTACAGACTGAGTACTAAGTATGCAGCACCTATAAAACGTGGTAAATTAGACATGGCAATTGACCAGGAGCAGCATGGCAGCAGCATTCTTTAAGCAAATAAATAAATACATAAATACAAGTCAGAAAACTGCCCCAGCTGAATGGCACTCTACTCTACTGCATAGCTCTATGTCTAAGGTTGCACATGTCTAAACACTATATTGCCAATATACATGTGATTTAGTTTAACAATATTACATTTTACATGAATTGCCATTTATAGTGCAATTTTAGTGGTGTGTCTATTTTAAATTTTGCATGCTTCTTACTAAATGTAAGGAATAGCTTGGGGTAGTTTGATTAGAACCATTTACTAAGTAGACTAGGGAAGTCTAGAATCCAGGGTAGAAGTTTTACAATTTGTAATATTTGTTCCTTACTTACTTATTCACTCCTATAAGCTGTTGTTTATAAATTATTGCTATATTTTGCCCCTTTGTTGATTGTACTTCTGTCAAGTGTAAGTTTCATTTTATTTCTTCCATAGTCACATTACATTCTTATAGGTTCATAGGTAAGTACTAGACTAGCTGCCCTTCTGGGCCATTTTAAGCATAGACAATTTCCCTATAACCAGAAATTAGAATCAAACCTTGTACCTCGTATCTGTAAGTGAAGACCTTAGCCATTATGCCCCTACACCCCATACCCTGGCAGTTCTGCAGTTCCAAAATTCTCAGTTGCATCCTTGATAAGATGACCAAAGAGGTAATGGCTACACAAATAGCTACAGATCAGTAATGGTTTCAACATGTCGGGTTGTGGTGCACATGCTTTTGTAAGACATTATTTTTAAACTGTAGGTTTAAATTGCAGAGATAATGATATTTTACAATATGTAGTTAAATTTAGTCACATGGAATTTAAATTTTATATATAAGGGGTGGGTGTGTAGTCTTTATTTTAGTTCTGAAGTCCATATGTATTGAACAAAAGCATTTAACTAATAAACGTGTTTTTTGTACTGAGTTTCTGTGACATCTTTGTGGTGTTTGTCTTGGATTACCAGGGACAGATGTTTTTAAGGGCTTTCTGCTACATGGGCATGCTTTATTAATTTATTTAGTTAGTTATTGTGTTTTGTTTACCCAGAAAGCCCCATTTTCAGCAGCGTTCTGAACAGAAAAGTTCCACATAAAATATATATCTACAATGAACAGCTATAATAAATAAACATTTTAAGCATTATTTTGCAGGCAGTATTGAGATAAATAGTAAAAGACATTTATCATATCACTTTATAAGTTATATTATCAGAAGTTTTTTTTAATTGGCATTGTTTTTCCTGCATTTCTACCACTCTAATTTGTTTTATAAATATTTAAAGGTAGATCAGGAAATCCTTCTATGTGGCACACCTCATCACGAAGGGCTTTTCATCCAGAAAAAAGGAGGTCATTGTCCCACTGTACTCATCCCTCATTAGACCCATTATAGAATACAACGCCCTATTTGGTATGTACCTCTCAAGACATCTGCAACAACTGGAAAGGCCTCAGAAATACCTCACTAAAAGAATCACAGGCCTAAAGCAGATGCCTACGCGCTGACCATTTAAAAACTCCAGCTATACTTACAAGGCCATGTCAAACCCAGAGCTGTTGGACATGCTACACTTAAAGAAATTCCAAATCTCAGAGCCACACGCCCAGGGATCTAAACCTTGTCATCACAATAAACAAAACATGCTGGAGGATAGGTTCCTGAACGGAGACTCCCAGACTCTGGAATAGATTGCCCATACATGTCAGAGTGCAAGCCAAGTGCCTCTCTTTCAAGAGGAACCCTGACGATTTGATGGGGAAAAGAATTCACACCCCCAGGATCATCGTCTTGCCCCTAGACAGGGGGGTCCAGGAAAAAAAATAATGGGAGAAATAGCCAGGGGGAATGTTATGCTAGGCTTGTATAGGCCCTAGGGCTGATAGCCTAGTACCAACCTATGAACCTATAAACCTATAAAGCTCATTACATCTAATGTGGTCTTTGTTCAAGAAAGAAGAAGAAAATATAAATAAATTAAATTTTTATGGTTAATATTTATAGTATGTGTGTGTGCACGTGTTTGGATATACATATATATATATATATATATATATATATATATATATATATATATATATATATATATATATATATATATATATATATATATATATATATATATATATATATATAGATATATATGGGTCCCCTTCAGAATGGCAAAATTCAAAACTTCAAAACCCATATGATCGCAGACCATATGTTAGAAGTTTTGAAATACCAACATTCTGAACAGGAAATCGCATACAGCGCGGACCGGGAGATTTCCGTTGCTCTTGCTGTATTGCAATCTTGGAGTTGGTATATTTAAATAGGGGGAAGTGTGGGGGGTGCAGGGGGGGAAATCACCCTGCTATACACAGTTTAATGTGTGTTTTTTTTATTTTTATGGGTCTAGTTCAAATTTTCGAACATTAAAATGTTCGATCATATGATCTCGGCCATATAAATTTCGAACATATCAGCGTTCGGTTATGTGAAGTAGACCCATATATGTATATATATATATATATATATATATATATATATATATATATATATATATATATATATAACACACACATGCACACACACACACACACACACACACACACACACACACACACACACACACACACACACACACACACACACATATTGATGATTATAAGATATCAAAATAAGATTCATACACAATAGCTAAGCTCTCTGCTTGCAGATTATATCATCTTAGTTATTAATTGACATGACTGTTCATTACATCTGTAATACTAATAAAAACAAATATTGGATTAATAAAAATGTAACATCTGAAATAGTCAACAAATGTTAAATATAAACTCAATAACTGAATAATTCCTGAGAAATAGATATAGTGAGGAACCAAATAACCAGAAAACACACCATATGCACTGGAAGAGGACTCTAGAACACTTCTTAGTGTAGTTAATACTTAATAGTTGCTTTTGTCGAAAGACTTCATCAGAAATAGAAACTCATACATTTCCAAATTCTTTATACAAGTTTAAAATGTGTAACAACCAATCCTTTAACAGACCCTATTAAACAATAAAACACAGTGCTTGTTAAACAATTAAAAACAATTGAGCGGAAGTCAAATGAAACCTACAAAAAATTATTTGTAGTCTTGGATTTAGTTAATGAGGATATGGGGGGGGGGGATTTTAAGAATCAAGTTGAAAGAAAAGAGACTGAATGGCAGATTATCTTAGCTGCAGACTATCCACAGGTCTAAATGACACTATAAATATAAAGTGATTTTTTGGCAGATAGGTAACTGACTATGTAAGCAAGGGTTAAGGTTTCATTCTTCCAGTGCATACAGTGTGTTTTTTGGTTAAATGGTAAATATAACTGGAAATGCAAATAAAAATTCATGCTATTAAATTAAAACATCATTTAATAGACCTTCAAAATTAAATATGATGTTACTGATAATAATCTGAAAAAATATGCGGTCATGAACATCAACTCAACAACAATAGAAATCGGTGAACTGTGACCCTGAATAAAACTCTTTGAAAAAAATAAAATGTGTTTTTGCAGTAGTGTTAGCTTTCCTGCACCCCCCTGATGAGGGGAGGAGCCCCCTATACTCTCCAAACTTTTAAATACCAATACAGTCACATCAACTCAAAGAATGGGGAAATTATCCGTAAAAAAGAGAACTTCTTGCCATCTTCATATGAAGAAACTCTATTTCTTGTTATTTTGAGGCTTGCACAATTGATGCTCAAGAAATCCCACATCATCCACCAGTAGTCCCTAAATTATCTTTTTACTCTTGCTTTTAAATTGTGTCTTATTAAAATGATTCTTTGTCTATAATGTTATATATTAACATAAAATATTTAATTACTTTCCCTAACTGTTACTTTTTTCAGATAAAAGATTACTTACAATTTTATGGTGCCTTTGTAAACCAAGAAGTGCTATTGAAATATATTAAACTTTGAGATAAAAAAGGGATTTACTTTCTGATATCAAATTTTTATATATATATATATATATATATATATATATATATATATATATAAATCTACTTGAAAATGCCGAAAGTCCATAATGCCGACAACGAGAACACCGTCATCGGAAGATCGACAACGGAGAAGACTGAAAGTTGAGAATACCGACGCTGAGAACACCGACATGTTAAGGTAAGTGTGCGATAGGGACGGACGTTAGGGTCAGGGTGTGGGTAAGGTAAGTATGTGATAGTGACGGACGTTAAGGTAGGGTGCAGGTCAGGTAAGTGTATGATAGTGACGGACTTTAGGTTTAGGGGCGGGTTAAGTGAGTTAGGGATAAGGTGCGGGTAAGGTAAGTGTGCGATAGTGACGGACTTGAGGGTTAGGGGCAGATTTAGTGAGTTAGGGTTAGGGTACGGATAAGGTAAGTATGCGATAGTGACAGACTTAAGGGTTAGGGATGGATTAAGTGAGTTAGGGTTAGGGTGCAGGTAAGGTAAGTGTGCAATAGTAATGGACCTTAGGGTTAGGGTTAAGGTTAGTGCATAGATAGTTGTGTATGTAAGGTTTAGTGTAGGTTTGTAAGGTTTTTGGTGTGCTTGTGTTGTGTATGTGTTTTTCAGGAAAGGTATTTGTTTTGTTGATTGTCGGGATTGTGGTTTGTCGGGCTTGAACTTTCAGTTTTGTCATGTCAGTTATTTCATTGTCAGTGTTTTGGCATGTCGGTGTTATCAGGCAGACCCATATATATATATATATATATATATATATATATATATATATATATATATATATATATATATATATATATCAGCTTCTATTATTCAAGAATTAAGTATTGTATCTGCACTGCATAATGCTATAGGGAAAGACATACATGTTGTAGTAAGTAACATATAAAAAATTCAAATATCCAATACCCTTGAAAATCCACATGATATATATTGGCCAGCTAGAAATGCATTAATGCCTGTGCTTGAAACATTTGTATGTATGTATGTATGATAATAATCTAATCTCTTATCTGATTTTCTACATTAATCAGTATATTAACTAGCTGAATCTAAATACATACATATTATTTTGAATTAAATTTTAAAAGTGTATATTTAGAATCACTTCACTGAAGTATTGTGCATTCTCTGTGTTTCCAGTAAGTAGTTCCTCACATTTTTATGTAATCATTAGTATAAAATAATTGTAAAGGTCATGGGTGTTTATTTTGGCTTAATGTAAAAAATCTGATATACTGGATTTTGAGTATATCATTTCTCAGTTCAAGTTTAGTGTGGAATATTAATTAAACATTCATTTTGTTGGAAACGTTCTAATTCAAGAAATGCATGTTAATCTGTCTCCCTACAACAGATTTTCTCCCATGACACACAAACTATATTAACTATATAAATTAATATATGCTCATTTATCCAAATGTCCTAAAATCATCTTAGAACAAAATAGTTTAATTTCATTTTTTATTTTTCATTTTACGTTAAATTATTATTTTCTGAATTTAGATTCCAAACTGAAACTACATCATTATCATTAGACTAGAAAATCTTCACCTGGAAATTAATCCTCAGGGCTTTTCTAACTGCATGTATAAAATAACAATAGTTGTTCCATTAAAAACACAAAACATTAGAGATGTAATAGAGACTTACAAGTGGATTAGAGCATACTTTTGTACTTTTAAAGTAGTTAAAATTTTGGCACAGTTTTGAACTTTTCCCTCTGGCTTTATGGACAATTACAGTTCAGTTAACTGAACATTTGGTTTATAGGTTCATAGGTTCATAGGTAGGTAGTAGGCTTTCTGCCCGAGGGCATTTATAAGCCTAGCCAGAGTGTGTCTGCTTTCACCGCCCCATTGATTAATTAACTGATCTACTGTCAAGCAGAGCCAATGAAGTGATCCCAGGGGTGTTACCCATCCACTCATCAAGGTTTCTCTTGAAGAGCGTTAGTGAGGGGCTCTGCCTAATGTATTTTAGAATTTTGTTCCAAAGCATGGGGAGTCTCTGTGATGGGAATCTATCCCTCCAGCATGTTCTATTTATTGTTGTGGTGAGGTTTAGCTCACTAGAGCGCATGGCTCCCAGTGACTTGGATTTCTTTAGCTGGAGCATGTCCATCAATTCTGAGTTGGACATGGCTTTGTACGTCAGGCAGCGATCACCTCTAAGTAAGCGATATACCACTGAGCACAGCCGGAGTTTTTTCAGTCGGGCTGCATAGGGCATATGTTTGCAACCAGTAATCCTCTTGGTGAGGTACTTTTGTGGTCTCTCCAGCTGTTGGAAGTGTCTTGTGAAGTACATCCCAAATGGGACATTGTACTCTATGATGGGTCTGATGAGTAATGAGTAGAGGGGCACTACAACCACTTTATTTCTAGATGTGAACCCTTTAGTAATTAGATGGGCCACATAGAAGGATTTCCTAACTACTTTGGCAATATGATTGTCAAAGGAGAGATTACTATCTACCTGGGTCCCCAGATCTCTTATTACCTCTTCTGTATTAAGGGGGCTGCCACCTATGTGGTAATTTGTGGGTGTTTTGTTTTTCCCAAATGGGATGACTATGCATTTTTTGGCATTTAGCTTGAGACCATGACTTTGACACCAGGTGTGTGTCTCAGTAAGGCCCTTTTGGAGGATGTCTGTGTCAGCCGGAGAGTCAATTATGGCTCCCAGTTTGCAGTCATCAGCAAACTTGGTTAGCCATAGTCCTCCTGTGTTTGCCTGTACTTCTGAGAAGTATATGCCAAACAGTAGGGGTCCCAGGACCGAGCCTTGTGGGACACCACTTGTGACTGGTTTAGAGTTGGACCTGGAGCCCACTATTCTTACCGTGTGATTCCTGTCTGTAAGCCAGTTGGCAACCCATCTTGTGACATAGGGGTTTATGTTCAGGCTGGTGAGTTTTTCTGTAATACCCGAGTGGGGAATGGTGTTGAAAGCCTTGGCGAGGTCAAGGTAGGCTGTGTGAATAACCTTTCCCTTGTTTATGGCCTTGGTGACTGTCTCAAAGAAGTCAACCAGGTTTAGTAGGCATGATCTGTTCTTAACAAAGCCGAACTGGCTCGGGTCAAGTGTTTGGAGGTTCCCAATGTCTTTGTTAATGAGTTCCATGATGATGCGCTCCATAGCCTTGCAGACCAGGCTAGTCAGGCTTATGGGTCATTTGTGGCCCCTCCTTTGTGGAGTGGAATAACTGTTGCTGTGTGCCATTCTATGGGCACATAGCCTGTGGAGAGGCTGAAGTTAAACAGCATGTTTAGGTGGGGGGTTAGTTCATTCTGTAGTTCATACAAGACACAGCCTGGGACACCATCTGGCCCCACTGATGCTGTGTTTTTGGCTTTTAGAAGGTCTATTTTCACCTGTGCTTCTGTGATTTCTGGGACACTACACTTTTCTGGTATTGTTGTGGGCCCTTTTGGGGGTGAGGGGGGGTGAAGTTTGCACTGAATCTATCTGCCAGGATGTTGGCAATATCAGTAGGTTCAGTATATTTTGTGCTATTTTCCACTAGTTCAGTGCATATCTGCGAGTTGCCATTTAGATTCTTAACATAGCTAAAGAAGGCTTTGTGGTTATCTTTTGAATCCTTGGCTATTTTTCTTTTGAAGTTAGCCTTGGAAAATTTTATGAGGGACCTTAGTTTCTTACTGATACTAATCAGGGATGTCTTTCCTTCTTGGAATTTGCTTTTTTTCTGAATTAGTTTCCTCCTTCTATTGTATAGCCTGTTTATGGCAGGGGTCCACCAGACTGGTTTCCTTCTCTTAGAGGAGTGAGTCTTGGTTTTGCCAGGGATGGCATGATCCATGCATCCTTGTAGGTGCTCATAGAGTGAATTTGTAAAGGTTTCTGCATCTTGGGCAGTGTTATAATTTAGTGTGGGCAGATGTGAAACTTGCCATCTCTTTCTTAAGTAAGGTGAAGTTTGCTTTAGAAAAGTTTTTACTGTGGTTTCTTAGTTGGGGGTGGTGGTGGGGTGTGGACATCCAGAGTGATTAGTTTATGGTCTGATCTAACCAGTGACGGGTTGACTTCTGGTGTGGAACACCTGTCGCCCATGTTTGTGATGACCAGGTCCAATATGTTTTCACCTCTGGTAGGGGAGTTTACCAGCTGATCCAGGGCATTTGAATTGATGAATTCCAGGAAGCGCTGGACCTGGGAGTTTGTACTCGAGTAGTTTTCCCAGTTAATGGTAGGGTAATTTAAATCGCCCAGTATCAGGGTGTTTGGTAGGACCTTCATGTTTTCCAGTGTCTCCAGAAAGGTGGAGTGGTGGTCCTGGGTCATGGAGGGTGATCTGTAGCAGGCCACAATTTGCATTGCAGATTTGCCCGATGTTAGTTGCAAATGGATGATCTCAGAGGTATCATGCTGTGCCACTAACCTGGAGGTGTAGTTATCCTTGATAAATATGGATATACCCCCTCCTTTTGTGTTTCGGTCCATGTTCTGTGGCTAAAATGTGTGGTACGAGTTGTAGCCCGGAAGTGCTGGTGTGCTCTCTGGAGCCTTGAACCAGGTTTCAGTTACTGTACAGATGTCAACTTTCTCCATACTGAGGAGTGCTTCGAGCGTGTGCATTTTGAGATTTAAACTCCTCGCATTGAGTAGCATTACCCTCAGTTTTTTGTTAATTGTGTTGTTCACAGAGTTGGGTTTGACTTTTGAACCTTGCCTAAAAAAGGCACTATGGGGGCAGCAAGAGCCTTGACCACTATTCAAAAGCCTAGGGGTGACTGGTGTAAGCCGTCTCTTGCGAAGCAACGCAGCTTGTCGAGCATGTCATCCCAGGCTGACAGACACAGGCTCCCCTTTGAATGACACCAGAAGCTTAACCAATTGTTGAAATTGATAATTTTTTCTTTATACTGAAGTATCATTCTTGGTGTGGGCAGGATGCTACTCAGGGTCAGGGTCATACCAGCCTGGCCTACATGATCAGAGAGCTCTTCCATGTCTCTTTTCATGTAGTCCATGGAGGTACATCGCAGGTCATTCACACCAGCATGAAAAATGACAGAGTCATATTTGTACTTGTTCTGGAGTCACCTGAGTGCTTGTGTTATGTGGCAGATTCTGACTCCCGACAGGCAGCTAACAGTAACCTTCTGCTTGTCCAGCCTAGTGAGTGGGACGTCAGTGTGCCTTACTACAGAGTCACCTATTACTAGTGTGTTAGGTATGTTATTTTGCCTTAAGGGCTGTGATTGTGGGACACACTGATTTTATGTTTTATGTGTTGTCTGGTTTGTGAGGGGAGATGCAGATTGTTTGGGTGTCTGCTTTGGAGGTCTCTGATGCTTTTGCAGGTTTTTATTTAGAGCGTCCGAGTATAATTTTGTGTATTTATGTGTATTTTTTGCCAGTGCTGGTTTAGTAGGTCTATGTGTGGCTGGAGGTGTGGTGCAAGTGTTAACCTTCTCCTCTTGATTGTCTGTTCCAGTCTTGGGTGGAGACAGCTTAGTCTCCATTTTGGCTGTATAATTGCATCTCTCGCATATGTTCGTGTTTTGTGGTAGGAGGAGAGGGTTATCTGTGTACATGAGAGAGTTGTAACATTTAGATTAGCTCTCCAATTCCAGCCGATCTAAACACAAAACAAAAGCCTTTATAGTGGCATACACTGGCTGTTGCTAGATAACTAATTCAAAAGAATTAAAAACAATAAAGTTTGTCTGTTTGGAGTTTAGCCACACTCTGTCATATGAGTAAAATAGGGAGAATAATACAATTGTATTTATATCTAAAGGAGTAAAACTGAGTTATAATTTGTGGGCTAAATTTGGTCAGTTTATAAATAAATATAATCTTAACACTCCTCAAATATAATTAAAATGTAATTAAAACAATTTAAACCGGCATTGCTTGAGCTACTGTTTTAATATAATATATTATTCAACATAGTTTAATATGTATCTACTTATTACCAGTTTTCATAGATTAGATGCATTTTAGAAACAAGCTGTTTTATATTTTGACCGTATATATTATTAGCATTTTGTGTAGATTCATTTAGTATTTATTTATTTGTTTATGTATTTCCAGTTTGATGACCAAGGAAATCCACTGGGCCAAGCAGAGCCCATTTTCAGTGGAGGCCTGGGGAGCGAAGCTCCAAAAGCAGTTAACAGAATATAATATAAGTAAAGTATGACATATATAGTATACAAAAGCATAAATATAACAATGTAAAATACAAATACAAAATCAAGGCGTATATGTTTAAAAAACACAAATGTTAAAATATAGATGAAGTCAAAAGTAATACAGATAATATAATTAAAAGTACAAGTCATAAAGTGTTGATACAAGTTTAGTGTTTGTTCTAACAATAATGTTAGTGATCAGAGGTAGTAGTAGATGAGATTGAAGGGAGGTTTGAAAGAGACGACAGTGTAATTTAAGTGGGAAGGGTGCAGGAAGAGTCCCAGTTTGAGGTAAGGTAAGAATGGAGGAGAGATTTGAAATCAGAGTGCATGTGAGTACAGTGGGGGGGGATTTCATAGTTTAGCTAAGGAGTGCGATAGAAGTAATTGGCCAGGAGGCCGAATGGGTTTATAGATTTTAAGGAGGTTTTGGTTTACAGATCTAAGAATACAGCTGGGGAGGTAATGGGTTAGGATAGATGAAAGAGAAGGGCAAAAGGAGGGTTGGAATATATGAGTTTGTGAGCAGTGGTGAGTTGTATGAATTTTAGGTAGCTCAAGCCAGTTTAGGGAGTGGAGGGAATGGCAGTGAAGGGTAGAGTATTTGGACCCTGTAGCAAATTTACAGGCTTTGTTATAGCAGCTTTTAGTTTGTTTTTAGGCTAAGTTGAAGATGAGTAAGTAGAGGGGCACCATACATAAGAGAGGGGAGCAGGTAGGAGGAGGTTATAGAACGTCTGGTAGAAGCAGTTAGATAGCGATTTTGTTTATACAGCAGTCCTAGTTTTTGGTGTTTTTTTTATATTATTTTGGATGTGGATATCGAATTTTAATTGTTCATCAATGGTGACTCTGAGTAGTTTGGTGTGAGGTACAATATCAATTAGAATGTTATTGTGGCTTTTTAAAGGAGCATTTGTCTGTGGTGAAATTTCTCAAAGGAGAGACTATCATGATTTTTGCTTTGTTAGCATTGAGAGTGAGATGGCTGTTTAGCATCCAAGTTTCAGAATTGGGGAAGGCTGTTTGGGTTTTTTGAAGGAGCTCAGAGGGAGAATTTGCTGTACAGATGATTGTGGAATCATCAGCATACTTTATCGATGTAGCATTATCTATGGATTCGTGAAAGTTGTTAATGAAAATATTGAAAAGAAAGAGGCTGAAAATAAAGCCTTGGGGGAGGCCGAATGGACTGTTGAGAAGTGATGAATTGTAATTTTTCTATTTAACAGCTTCCTGTCTATTGAAGAGATAGCTTGTAATCTGGGCTATGAAGGACGGAGAAAAATTGAGGGAGG
Source organism: Protopterus annectens (assembly GCF_019279795.1). NCBI lineage: Eukaryota > Metazoa > Chordata > Ceratodontiformes > Protopteridae > Protopterus > Protopterus annectens. The sequence continues at coordinate 1,446,414,418 of NC_056745.1, forward strand.
AAAGTTGAGATAAGAGTAGAGGATGTAAGACATCATATTCATATTTTAATACAGATGATTTACTAGGGCTGCGGTTTGGTAAGCATGTTGATGACTAATACAATTATAATATTATGTCATGTGAGCCACTTTTCTTTATTTAAATCCATTGGTGTCCATTAAATAAATATATGAAGATGTTCTATTTAAAATACTGACAAAACGCTTACAAAAGTAAACTGTGGTTTTATTTTATTCTGTGTGAGTTAAGTACTCATTTTCAGTGTATATACATGAGTGGTGGTACTTTTTATATTCTTATTAATTTTCAAGTCAGCCATTTATTGAGTTAAATAATGCCATGGACTCTTTTGGTTATCTTTATATCCTCTGTTTTAACTGCATATAATGTTTTAGATGAAACTGAAGATGCAGGAGTGGTTGGTGGCATTCTTAGTAGGTTGGGGAGTGCAAGATGTTTTTAGGATCCCCTCAGTGTCTTACAGTAACTGAAAACAAGGTTGTGATCTGAGTAATTCAAATATGAATATTAATGTCTTGTTAAATAGTTTTGAGGAAAAAATACTCAGATACAGAACTCTACAACGGCATAACCTTTATTTTTATGAATGCTTAAATACAGGTCTAATTCCCAAGGAAAAGCAGATTAATAAGACACCACTTGGTAAGAAACACAATGCAAATATAATAAAAATGGAACAGTATAAGCAAGCACAAAAGTGTACATTACTAAAATGCAAAGAAGAGGACTTGGAGAGAATATAAAAATGATATGGAAGCCATTCAGCTTGAGTTACAACATTTACTTTGTTGTCTATTTCATTTAGGGGCATTTATGGGAAGGCAGATGAACATTTACTTTGTTGTCTATTTCATTTAGGGGCATTTATGGGAAGGCAGATAAAAAAAAGAGAATGTGATTAGGAACACAAAAGTTAAGAAACTATTAGGAGATCAAAAGAATAAGATAGTTTACAGCAATAGAGATATCGCCATAGTAGCATTTGGCAACAGAGTGGTAACTAAAAATATTAAAAGGAAAACAAACAGTTTGCATTTGACCAATCAGGAAGAAGTTAAAAGTGGGGCTGCAAATTAAAAGAAAATAGAAAGATATTTTAGGACAGTCTTCATTTCCTCCGCAGCTGCAGTTGCCAGTAACTTTGTACCTAAGTCCTCCAACAGGTCCAGGAGGTCATGGCAACTTCTGCAATGAGAACAATCGATACAATTTAAGAAATGGGAACTTGGACAAATAAAGATAGCAAGAGGTACTAGCAGAATAGATGCAATTTCCATTTGAACAATAGAAACCAATGAGACAATGTGTGACAGATGAAAAAGACTTCACAAAAATATTTCTGTATTGTGAACTTCCTACTCTTATACATGTTTCATTCTATCTAGCCTGCTGTCCCAGTGCTCCCATCCATTGCCAGATCACCCTTCTCCTCCTCTTCTCCACTGGACGTCTACAAGTGACCTGGGGCTGGTATGGATCCTAAGGGCGCCTTATGTTGCAATGCCAATAACTAGTTCTGCTTCTTGGGGTATTATGACCAACACTTATTTTCACCATTCCCAACTCTCTGTATTCGTTGTTACATTAAAGAGCTGCTCTTATCATTGGACCATACTCCCCTCGGGGAGCATTTCAATTGAACTACTTACCCCCCATTCTACCTGGATAGCCACACCTATCCTTCCCTTCCAGCACCTCAGATGCCTGAGTCACTAACTGAACCTGAGTTATCTGGGCCATTATTAGGGTTTTGTCCCTCTGTACCACAGTGCTGCCTCTGTATTGTGAATCTGAGTTCTTATTTATTAACTGAAGTTACATTTGATGTTTTAGAGAGTGCTTTCCTTTGCTATTTGCAAATGTTTGGATTAAATAGACACTAACATGCCTTAGAAATCTTAGCACAAAGTATAAATTTAAATGGTATGTTTATTAACAATGAGTCAGATTGTAACAATAGGATGCTATGTAAATGTAATCTTCTGAATACACCAATGGACTTCACCATAGCTACATATGAACAACAATGTGAGATGGAAATTAAGACATTGTTGAACAGCAAAAGTAAATGTATTTCTTTATGTAATTTCCCATGGATTTTTTTAAATGATTTCAGTAATGGTATATTTATTGATATAATATTAGTCAGTGGGGGTCGCTGGTGATGGATACAAATAAATAGGTAAACAACTGGGTATGAAATGTATCAGAATAATCAGTCAATAATTTGCTATTAGCTTAGGCTCTATACTGCCAGTAGCGCATCTTAAAAATGTTGGGTAAGATATTGCTTATAAAGATAAATGATAGCTGTTTACAGATCGACTTGCTTTAGTAAACTTTAGTGGACTAATCCTGGAGAGATTTTCTCAACAAGATGTTCTTTCTATATAACCAAGTATTTAAATGCATTCAAGTTGTGTCTCAAGTTCAGAAAATGCATACACTGGAAATCATCATGGAAAATTAACATCAGATTATCATAGATCTACCAAAAAAATGGATCCGAGTGTTTATATTATGTCCAGTTATTATACTTGAGAAATTTGCTATTTTCTATTTTAGATACTCTGAAAATTGTTTAAGTTGGTTCTTTTGTTCTTGACTAACTAGTGCAAGCTTGTTTTGTATATTTCTCCTACCAGTTGGACCAATTTTTATTTGTTATTGCTATACATTGAAAATTTTAATAATTAAATAAATTTGAAAAAAAAAGATGAATTTCTCAACAAATAAATACATCATCACTGATTTTATAGGAGTTGCCACATGTGAAGCATTCAACTATTCAAAAATTCTTTTGGATTTCCAAGACCATAACAATCTGGGGTACCCATCTTTTAGACAGTTTCTTCCAAAGATGGCCATGTGAAGCATTGCCTCAAGCTTTTCTTAGACAAACTCCAAATCTTATGTTTGGATGTAGGAGTTTGTATTGACAAACATGTGTATGCGAATGTTGGGAAAGACACCTTTCTTGTCACATTAGATGTGGTCTCCCTTTATCATATATATATATATATATATATATATATATATATATATATATATATATATATATATATATATATATATATATATATTCCTCAAAACCTGGGTATAAAAATGTCAACATGTTATTCATTTCACAAACCTTTTGCTGGAATAGTTGATGAAAGCTTGATCTGTGAAAAGACTTCACACAAATATTTCTGTACCATGATTCAATATTATGCAACAATTTTTCATGTTTTTCATGGTTTGTGACAATTTGTACCAACAACACAGTGTTGTACTGATAAGAGTAATGTTTCCCACATGAGCTGATCTTGTAATGGCCCCTTGGCAGTTATATCTATTTTTATTGTATCATTTACAGTATTAACTTGTGATTTTATAAAACTGGTGTTCTCATTTAAGTTAATTTGCATTTTGGTAATACTTATAATTTTTGTGTGAATTCATACTTGAATATGATTGTTTTTACAAGGGTTGAGGTTTGACACACATTTTAATAACAAATAGGATGATTATGCTATGCATTATGACCTAGACCTCATGAATTAAATTCATTGATTTTCATTAACTAAATATAGTTCAGACGTAGTAGAATTCTGAACACAAGTGATTACAAGAAAAACATTTTCATTTTACTCCCATCTGATTTTGTTATTCACATTCATTGTTTCTATATGAGTGATGACACACGTTTTATATTCACTTCTATTTTACTATTTTATGACTTTCCTCTATTGTATGCTGTCTGTTAGTAACTCTAAAGTTTTGGTAGTAGTTTAGTAAAAGTCATTCATTTGTAGAACTGATTGCACTTCTAATCAATGTAAATGTATTACACCTGTTGTTTGTTATTAATATCTAATAGCTGTTCAATAACATAAATCATTTAGTAAAAATTAAAAAAACAAGGAGTCATGGGGAAATGCTAGGAATCATAAGTTACTTGTCAGAAGACATATCCAAACATTAGACTTGATAACACAAAATAAACAACAGCTTAAAATTGTGATAACTTTTTCATCTTCTAGAGTTTGACTGCAGACTTGAAAATCTAGCAGTTAATTCTTCATGGTAAAATCAGACTTGTGAAAGCATGAGAAATTTTGCAAATTCCAAAAATAAGAAAACTTCAAAAATCTAACTTAATTTAGTGTTCAAGTTTTATATAAGGTTAGTTGAAAAAAAATTAACAAGAAAGAAAATATGAAAGGGCTGATCTGTACATTTTGTTAGCTTTTGGTTACTTTAGAAGTTCAGTATCAGCACATTAAAATGCTCCTTTTGCTCCACAGCATTCCATCTATTGTGTGAATGAAGTTTATCCAGGCTGATTCCATTTAAATATATGTAAACAACTCGATAGAGATGCAGAGATAATTGTGATACCTGGCCTCTACTTCACACTGGAGGTCAGTGAATTTTATTTTGTGCTAGTATCAGTTTTACTGGCTCTTTATTAAATCCTTCCCTTTCAAACCCAATTTTAGCAAAATACATATAGCTAGTAATATTTTTGTTTGTTTAATTATGTATTTATTAACCATGTCATTACACTAGCCACAACTGCCTGTAGTATAACCAACCTGGGAGCACATTCTGGTGAAAAGACTCAATCAAGGTCACGTATTAAAAAAAATCTACTCACTTCCTTAGGTTCATGGGTTATTACGAGGTTGTTGATCTCTGAGTATCATAACAAGCCTACCCTTACATTCCTATAACAGTGTTTAGCCTTTAAATTTTGCATACAAATAGGTTAATATGTACATCCTAGGCTATTGACTTGTGAAGACGTTTTTAGCCCTTATATTTTCAGTACACATAACCCAGAGATGAGCAGAACATTTACATGTTGTCCCTATCCATGAGGGAAAAGGGTACATTTTCCCATCTATTTGTACAGACTACACTTGATTAGTGTAAGAGAACTACTTTGCTTTATGTAGAGAGGAAGACAATTCTAAAAAAAGAGGTATTCTCTGTAATACAATAGTTATCCTTCCAATGTGTTCTATTTATGTTGCAAGAGAGATTTAGATCTCTTGAACATGTATTTATGCCCCACTGCCCTACTAGACGTGTGGATGTACAGAAGGTCTGAAAGGATAGGGTCTGTTGAGGCTATGAACACAAAACTGAGCTTGCCTCTTAGTAGAGCATGTATGATAGTGAGAAGAGGAACCAGGCATTCAAATAGTCTGCAGAGTTGTTGTGATTTAGTTCCTAGATTTTTTTAAGTTAGAAAACATTATGGACACTTCAGTTGTGATAAGTGCCAGCTTTAGCGCGCTTTTGCGCTTGTAATTTAAAGTTTGTCCTGTTTGTTGCATTTACCTGTTGAGGCTACACACTCAAGTGTGCTAGCCTGTGTTGCATATTTATTGCATTTTTCTGCTGTTTGTTGCAAAAAAGAAAAAAAAAAATTATCCTTGTTTCCCATCTTTTCTGACCTAGAGTAGTCCAAATAAAGGCCTTTGCTGTATTCTGGACTTTTGGAAAGTTCCTGTGTTTCCCATTCCCTTTCTTGGATAAAGGGAGGCTTCTGTGTTCACCAGTGGCAGTGGGGAGCTTAGGGCAGCCTATCTATCCCTGGAGGAGTGTTACCAGCACAAGAATCTGGTAGTCTATTGGCCGTTTTGGGCCAATTTCTAGCTCTTTCAAGTCCCCCTGTATAAAACCCGCTTTGGCGTGGTTTGTGCACTTGTTACTACTCAGCCAAGCTCCTCGTGGTCCTGCAGAGTGGTGCCAGCAGCAGAGAGGCTAAAAGAGTGACTGCTAACCTGATAAGTGTTTTTTTCCTGCTACTACTTGGGCGACTGTCCGATCTAGCTAAACTGCAAGTATTTCTGCTTCTTGAACTGTTTTAAACTGTTTAAAGTTATTTTTGCATCTGCACTTTAAAAGTTTGTCCTGTTTGCTGCATTTACCTGTTGAGGCTACACACTCAAGTGCGCTAGCCTGTGTTACATATTTATTGCACTTTCCTGCTGTTTGTTGCAAAAAAGAAAAAAAATAAACAAAAAAATTGTCCTTGTTTCCCATCTTTCCTGACCTAGAGTAGTCCAAATACAGACTTTGCTCTATTCTGGACTTTTGGAAAGTTCCTGTGTTGCCCATTTCCTTTCTTGGATAAAGGGAGGCTACTTTGTTCACCAGTGGCAGTGGGGAGCTTGGAGCAGCCTATCTATCCCGGGAGGAGTGTCCCAGCATAAGAATCTGGTAGTTCCTGTGTCGCCCATTTCCTTTCTTGGATAAAGGGAGGCTTCTTTGTTTACCAGTGGCAGTGGGGAGCTTGGAGCAGCCTATCTATCCATGGAGGAGTGTTCCCAGCACAAGAATCTGGTAGTCTATTGGCCGTTTTGGGCCAATTTCTAGCTCTTTCAAGTCCCCCTGTATAAAACCCACTTTGGCGCATTTTTTTTTGCACTTGTTACTACTCAGCCAAGCTCCTTGTGGTCCTGCAGAGTGGTGCTAGCAGCAGAGCGGCTAAAAGAGTGACTGCTAACCTGATAAAAGTGTTTATTTTCCTGCTACTACCTGGGCGACTGTCCGATCTCGCTAAACTGCAAGTATTTCTGCTTCTTGAACTGTTTTAAACTGTTTAAAGTTGTTCTTGCACCTGCACTTTTAAAGTTTGTCCTGTTTGTTGCTTTTACCTGTTGAGGCTACACACTCAAGTGCGCTAGCCTGTGTTACATATTTATTGCATTTTCCTGCTGTTTGTTGCAAAAAAAAATCCTTGTTTCCCGTCTTTCCTGACCTAGAGTAGTCCAAATACAGGCTTTGCTGTATTTTGGACTTTTGGAAAGTTCCTGTGTTGCCCATTTCCTTTCTTGGATAAAGGGAGGCTTCTTTGTTCACCAGTGGCAGTGGGGAGCTTGGAGCAGCCTATCTATCCCTGGAGGAGTGTTCCCAGCACAAGAATCTGGTAGTCTATTGGCCGTTTTGGGCCAATTTCTAGCTCTTTCAAGTCCCGCTGTATAAAACCTGCTTTAGTGCTTTTATGCGATTTTGCATAGCACAGCATCGAAAGCGCGCTTAATTGGGTTTAAACCATTCTCAGCTCCACAAAGTCTGCTCTTCACTTTTTCCCTTAGAACTGATCTAGTTCTCATAATAAACACCCTATTCCCACTCTAAAGCCTGGCACTTGCTCACTAAAGCAATTATATGTCAGCACTAAAAAATTAAAAGCACTACACCCTCACAAACTCCCCTTGAGTACTTTGTTCCCCATTGGCCCTTTTTTCAATTATAAAGGAATTCCCAATACTATTCTAGCATATCCAAAGGTCAGTTGTCAATCTCCTCTCCGGTCCAGCTGGTGAATCTGGGAATCTTGAGGCAATGTTACAACTGCCTCATGTACACAGACAACCCTCTCCTCCTCCCAACAAATTCCAACACATGTGAGAGATGCAACCATATAGCCAAACTGGAGGCTAAGCTCTCTCAACTCAGTACTGGCGTGAATCCAGTCAGGAGGAGAAGGAAACCACACTCACTACAATTCCAGTCTCACATAGACCTACCACGACAGCAAACCAAACACATAAACACACAAAAACATACTCGGAGGCACTAAATAAAAATCTGCCTACGCAGCAGAGACCTCCAAAGCAGACACCCAAGCAACCGCTACCCCAAAACAAAACACATGCAACACATAGCTCACAAAGCCAGTGTGTCGACCAGTCACAGCCCTTAAGGCTAAACAACACACCTGATACACTTGTAATAGGTGACTCTATCATCAGGCACACTGACGTCCTGCTCACCAGGCTGAACAAGGAGAAGGTCATGGTGAGCTGCCTGTCGGGCTGTAAGATCCGCCACATAACACAAGCACTCAGGTCACTCCAAGGTAAGTACAAATATGACTCAGTCATTGTCCATGTTTGTGTGAATGACCTGAGACGTACCTCCCTGGACTACATGAAAAGAGACATAGAGGAGCTCTCTGAGCATGTAGCCCAGGCTGGTATGAGCCTGACCTTGAGTAGCATCTTATCCTCACCAAGAATGATGCCACAATATGAAGACAAGATGATCAATTTCAACAATTGGCTTAAGTATTGGTGTCATTCAAAGGGGATCCAATGCCTGTCTGCCTGGGATGACATGCTCGACAAGCCACGATGCTTCGCTAGGGATGGCTTGCACCTGTCACCCCTGGGCTTTCGGATATTGGCAAAGGCTCTTGCCACCCCCATAGTGCCTTTTAGGCAAGGCTCAAAAGACAAACCCACCTCCATAGGTATCACAAGGGATAAAAAACTAAGAGTAATGCTACTCAACGCCAGAAGTCTAAACCTCAAGATGCATGCACTCGAAACTCTCCTTAGCATGGAGAACATCGATATCTGTGCAGTAACAGAAACCTGGTTCAAGGCTCCCGAGAGCACCCCAGCACTACCAAGTTATACCTCATACCATGTTTTTCGGCCCCAAAACTTGGACTGAACCACAAAAGGAGGGGGAGTATCAATATTCCTCAAAGATACCCACACCTCCAGGTTGGTGGCACAGCACGAAGCATCAGAGACTATCCATGTGCAACTAACAGTGGGTAAAACTGCCTTCCAGTTTACAGCCTGCTACAGACCACCCTCCCAACCCCAGGAACCCCACTCGGCCTTCCTGAGAACACTGGAAAAAATGAAGGTCTCTCCAAACACCACTACATTGGGCAACTTCAACTACCCTAACATAGACTGGGAGCATTACTCTAGCTCCAACACCCTAGCCCAAAGGTTCCTAGAATTTATAAACTCAAATTCTATGGAACAACATGTTGCCACTCCCACAAGAGGGTAAAACATACTGGACCTGATCATCACCAACATGGGGACTCTATGCTCCAGACTAGAAGTGTATCCCTCACTGGTAAATCAGACTATAAACTAATCTCACTAGATATTCACATCCCGACCCCAACCCCTGCCCAGAAAACCACAGTGAAAAACTTCTCTAAAGCAAATTTCACACTCCTCAAAACCAAGGTGGAATTCTTCAAAGCCCCCGGGCCTGTGGGAAATATGGTCCAGACCGCATCATGCAATCCCAAATAAAACCAAGACCCAATCCTCCAAAGTTAGGCGTCCTGTCTGGTGGACCCCAGCCATAGACAAACTATACAATAGAAGGAGGAAGCTACTACATGATAGAGCAAAATCCCAAAAAGGGAAGGCATCTCTGATCAGTATTAGCAAAAAACTACGGGCACTCATAAAATCGTCTAAGGCCAGCTTTGAGAGAAAAATTGCACAGGACACTAAGGATAATCACAAGGCTTTCTTTAGTTATGTTAGGAACCTGGGTGGGAATTCCCAGATATGCTCAGAATTAGTCCAAAATGACAAAAAATACAACGAACCCACAGACATTGCCAGCATCCTAGCTGACAGGTTCAGTGCAAACTCCCCCCCCTTCCCCACCAAAAGGGCAAATATCTATCCCAGCAGAGTGCTGCCCCCCTGACATCTCAGATGCTCAGGTAAGAGCCGCCCTCTCCAAAGCAAAAAACACAGCATCAATGGGACCAGACGGTGTCCTGGGCTGCGTCCTACATGATCTCCAAAAAGAACTAAACCCAAACATAAAACTACTGTTCAATCTCAGCCTTGCTACAGGATATGTACCCAAAGAGTGGCGTACAGCAACAGTGGTCCCTCTCCACAAAGGTGGTGCCTCAACGGATCCTGGAAACTATCACCCCATAAGCTTGACTAGCTTGGTCTGCAAAGCTATGGAAAGGATCATCATGGACCTCATAAATAAAGATATTGGGTTCCTACAGACACTGGATCCTACCCAGTTCGGCTTTGTTAAGGGCAGATCCTGCCTCTTAAACCTGGTCGATTTCTTTGAAACAGACACCAAGGCCATTGACGAGGGGAAGGTGGTCCACACAGCCTACCTGGACCTTGCAAAAGCCTTCGATACAATACCCCACTTGGGCATTATAGATAAGCTCACCAGCTTAAATATAAACCCCTATGTCACTAGATGGGTTGCAAACTGGCTCAAGGACAGAACCCACATGGTTAGAATTGCTGGAGCCATGTCAGACTCCAAACCAGTTACAAGTGGCATCCCACAAGGCTCAGTCCTGGGACCTCTCTTGTTCGGTATATATTTCTCGGAGGTACAGGCTAACACGGAAGGACTGTGGCTGACCAAGTTCGCAGATGACTGCAAACTGGGCACCATAATCGACTCTCCAGCCAACACAAGCATCCTACAAAAGGGCCTCATAGAAACAGACAACTGGTGCCAGAGCCATGGCCTCAAGCTAAACACCAAAAAGTGGCTAGTCATCCCCTTTGGCAAAAACAAAGTGCCACAAATTACCACATAGGTGGTAATCCATTACATCTGGAAGAAGTAATTAGGGACCTGGGGACCCAAGTTGATAGCAATCTCTCATTTGACAGCCATGTGGCCAAAGTGGTTAGAAAAACATTTTATAAAGCCCACCTAATCATGAAGGGATTCACATCTAGATCAGGGGAGGTCATCGTGCCTCTTTACTCATCCTCATCAGGCCCATAATTGAGTACAATGCCCCTTTGGGATGTACCTTACCAGACACCTGCAGCAACTGGAAAGACCCCAAAAAGTACCTCACCAAGAGGATCAAAGGGCTCAAACAGATGCCATATGCTGCCCGGTTAAAGAAACTCCAGCTCTACTCAGTGGCATACCGCCTGCTCAGAGGCGATCTGTGCCTGACATATAAAGCCATGTCCAACCCGGAATTAATGGACATGCTGCACCTCAGAAAATCCAAATCCCATCGAGCTACGAGCTCGAGAGACTTGAACCTCAGCACTGAAATAAATAGGACATGCTGGAGGGACAGATTCATAACCCAGAGGCTCCCGAGTCCCTTCACTCTGGAATAACATTCCAGTCCAGGTTAGGCAGAGTCCCTCATTGACTCTCTTCAAGAGGAATCTTGATGAGTGGATGGAAGATAGTAGGTTTACCCCGGGTATCACTTCTGTGTCACTGTTAGACAGAGGCACAGTATACTAACCTCGAAAAAGGGCATAGCAAAATTCATTTAAAATGGGTGGCGAAAGCCAAACACACTCTGGCTAGGCTTATAAATGCCCTAGGGCAGATAGCCTAGTATGAACCTATGAACCTATGAACCTATGATAAGCAAATACCAAGCTGGACAATATATTCAATGACTAGGCTGATGAGAGCCAACTACAGTGCAATGCATACAGTTCAGGACCTGTATGTCATACCTTTACAAATAAATTGTGCAATGAAAAAGGACTTCCTTACAATAGTGGATATGGACAGTTTATTGACAGTAAAGGTTCCCAAATCCCTGACTATGGCATCAAAATTCAGGGTATATTGTCAATGTGATATTAAAAGAGGAGTCATGTTTGCTGATGGATACAATTATACATTTATGGAATTTAGTTTTACTCCATGGTTTTGCCACCAGCTTTTTGTTTGGGACAGGGCCTCTTGGAGGATCTTGGCATTCTCTGGAGAGTTTATGATGGCACCAGGTTTGCAGTCATCTACAACTTGGTCAGCCATAAATCCTTAACATTTGCTTTGACCTCCAAGAAGTAAATGCCAAAGAGAAGTTGCTATGGGTTCCCCGACAGCACCTTGTTTTGCCAACATAGTTATGGGGTGCGTGGGAACATTTGATTCTGGATCCATTACTAAATGAATTTAATGTTATTTATTATAGAAGATTTATCGATAACTTGGTGTTCATTTTAACAGGTGATTTTCATTCTGTGGAGTCCTTTGTAGCCAAAATGAATGTTAAATCTGAATTTCTTAAATTTGTGTTAGGTTACATAGGCTTTGAGATCAATTATTTGGATGTTCTTTTGTTTTGGACTGAAACACACCATGATTTTATCAGCAAAATTCACAGAAAAAAGACTTTCATGAATAGCTGTTTGCTTTCTTCGAGCCAACATCCCACTTTTATTAAAAAGAATATACCAAAAGGGCAATTCATTAGAGCTAGCCGTATGACTAGTGAAGATTCACTGTTGGCTGAGGAATTTCAATTTATTATTGAACTCTTCAGTCACAGGGGATATGAGTTAAATTATTTAAATGAATTAGCCAAATATGTGTGGGACAGAAGAGAGAGCCATTATTATCCCATTCTGAAGAAAAGCATAAGTGAAGATGGTGGTAATAATAGCAATCGAAACAATGACAACAGTCATGTATGTTTTAATTTACAAATGAACTCAGATGGAACAGAGTTATGTAACATTATAGAGAAAAACTGGAAAATTATAGAGGGCAATTCGGATTTATTGAAAGTAGTAGGTTCTAAACCAAAATTTGTTTATAGAAATTATTATAATTTGAAAACTATACCAGAGAAGGGGATGGACACGAGTTTGAATCTTTAGCCTACTTTCTTTTCTGATAAACCTAAGGGGATGTATAAATGTTCTGGTTGTTCCATGTGCAGGTATATTTTAGTAGGACCATATACAGAACTTTCCCATTTAGATTACACCATTGGGGTCCCAGGAGTGTTCAATTGTAAAACTCAGGGAGTTGTTTATGTGGCCATTTGTGATAAATGTCTGGATTTTTATGTGGGTATGACCACCAGACAATTATTTAAAAGGATTAGGGAACATGTGTATAGCATTAGGAAGAAAGATTTGAATAGTGCCCTATACAAGCATAGTGTTGAATGCATAGGTTTTAATAAGTTTTTATTTTCCATCTTGGAACAAGGTCAACATGATAAAAGAGGGGGAGACTTCAAAGACTATTTAGAACAAAGGGAAGCCAGATGGCAAATTAAATTGAAGGCAGATCATAAACCTGGTTTAAATGACATTATTAACATCAAATGTTTATTAAAAAATCATAGAAGATATATTTTGAAATAATAATATAATATATTTATGTTGTATTTAACAAGTTTTTATGGTTGTTCTGTCACTTTTATTGTTTTAATTGGAATAATTAATTTATTATGACATCATTGGTTTTGTAATTGGGTATGCTTTATAAGTGCATTTGTATTGTGAAATTTTGTTTCTGAGGAAGTCTATGTGGATGAAAGCAGTCATTAAAGTGGAGTACGCTAAAATATTTATCTCCTGGTGTTCTTCTAGAGGCTTGGTGTTGTGGTTTATTTTGGTTTCTATTGTATTTTTGTGGTTTCAAGAGTATTCCATACTGTTAGACTGATTCACATCTCTTGAAAGGTGATTTATTTATTGAGTCTTTAAAGCAACAAACCAGAAGGTATCTCTGCTGTGAAATAACGCAATATTTTTACTACGGTCTATTTCAGTAGACGGTAAACAATGCATGTGCTTCCTATGATATTTTTGTTTAGTTACTTACATTTTCTCTTTGATGTCTGATAATCATCAAACAACATGATACTGCCATGGGACTCTCACCCATTCATTCCGTGTTATGAAGCAAGAGCAAATGCACTTTGTGGTCATCATCCAGGCAGCCAGAAGTGGATATTTTCTTTTAAACTCCATTCCACTGTGCATGCCTAAAAGTTCCAATAGGAAGGGCATGAAATGGGGGAATGCAAGTGCTTGTCACCAGTTTCTGTGAATGGCATCATCACCATAGCCCTATCCTCCTTGTGAGTAGACACCTCTGTCTATCTCCAGTCTCCGGTGAGGAATGTTGGTGGACTACACATCCCAAAACAGATGCCCACAATCCAACCCCTCCAAAGAGGCAAAGAGGCTCACTTAAGCAATGTTTTTCTTTGCGGTTAACTCCTCCAGTGTCCAGGTCATTAACTGAACCAGGGTCCTTGAAGCTATAGTCAGGGTTTTATCACACTATGTACTGGTTTGCATCCCCTGTATGGTGTACACACACACACACACACACACACACACACACACACACACACACACACACACACACACACACACAAACTAAGAACTGTATTAAGTCATAGTCAAAAAACAGTCATGTGGCACATCTAATAATTTCAATACCATTTTCGTATTTATACATAATGGACTGCATATAAATCTGGGATAACCTTCATCCTAATTCTTGCCATGACTTAAAACAATTGCCCATGACATTTTTTCAGATGCATTGTTGAATTCAGTTTCCACCTGTGACCCCACACCCAGAGTTTTTAACACTTCAACATCCATGCCTACCCCTTCTACTATTCAGCTTCTGTTCCAGTCTGTGTTGCCATGTTTTTAAATATTTCATTCTCTGAAAGACAGTCCCTGGGATTCATGAACCTTGCGCCAGGCGCCCACATAGCATTGGCGTTATAACGCCAAATATGGCTGCTGAGCGATTCAGGTATGAATGAATTCCACGCAGCACTCATCAAGGCGCTGACTGCCTCGCCCGGCGAGGTATGCAAAACACACTGTGTGCGGTATTGCACCATGCAAATGAGGGCAAATAGCTTATCCACGAAGTGGCGCAGGCGTAGCGTCAGGGCACGGCAATGTAAACCAAAAAAAATGGTTTACATATACCCAAACATACCGGAGGAGTAACGGAAGGCTGTCAAAGTCAGGTATCATATAGGTGCAATATGCCAATGTGGAAAGGCACCGAGAATGTCCAAAGAAAATATGCACAAAATGTAGAAAATGACATAAATGACAAAGACGTGAGAAAGAACAGCAGACCCCCGGGATATGTGCACACAGAAGTTGTAAAGAATGAAATAATATGACAATGTCCAAAAAGAGTAGTAGAACACAAATCAGCTGCACAGCCACCACACACTCATAGTATGTATGTAAATGC
>NC_056745.1:1446429723-1446439723 GCF_019279795.1 Protopterus annectens
AATTTTTTTTTGTTTTTTGTTTTTTTGAAAGGGGCTCAGTTTTTTCGGGGTTTTATTTCTAAAAGTGTATTAATTCTGGTTTAAGTACTTGGGCTTTCAAGCCAGTTATTTTACATTAAGAGGGTTCGTGGGTCTGCACTCTTGTGGGAGGAGAGGCTGACTCTGCCCTTCTGAGCTGGGAATTTCTGGTTAAAGGCTTATATAGTGCATGCATATCTGAACTGTTTCTTACTGAAGTTGAAGTGCGCCTTTTGTTTGCTGTGGCATAGACTGGATTCGGCCTGCTGGATCTAGCTTTGTTTGTGTAATAACTTGAGCACTAATCCAGACATTCTCTAAAGTATTCAATGGTATTTATTACTGCTTGGTTGTAACTTGATTAAAAGTGTAGCTATCATTCAAGTCTTTTTGGATTAAGCACTTGGGCTTCAGGACCAGTTGTTTTACATTAGGAAGGTTTGTGGCAAACTGCACTGTGGTGGCAGGACAGGTAGCTCATCCTTCTAAGTTGGGAACTGCTGATTGAGAGCCCAGTGTCCAAGTGTATTAGTTCTGGTTTAGGCACTTGGGCTTCAGGCCAGTTATTTACATTAAGAAGGTTCGTGGTCTGCACTCTTGTGGGAGAAGAGGCTGGACTCTGCCCTTCTGAGCTGGGAATCTTCTGGTTAAAGGTTTATAGTGCCTGAATATTTGAACTGTATCTTACTGAAATTGGGTTCACCTTGTTTGCTCTAGCATAGACTAGATCCAGGCCTACTGAATCTAGCTTTGTTTACATGCTTGTTGTTTGTTTTGCTTGTTATTTCCTGAAGCTAATTCCACCTAATCAGAACTTCTCAGCGCTTCTGTGGATCACTAGTGATATCTGCATTGCTTACTGTACTTATTTCCTTGTTTCACTTGGAAAGAAAGTTACTGTTTGTCGCTTTTGCATTTAGTTACTTGTAACACATTGCACCAAGCTACCTGGCACTTGCTCACTAAAGCAATTATATAAGTCAGCACTAAAATTTAAAAGCACTACACCCCTCACTCCCCACTGGCCCTTTGTTTTCAATTAGGATTTCCCAATATTATTCTAGCATGTCCAAAGGTCAGTTGTCAATCTCCTCTCCTTGTCCAGCTGAGTGAATCTGGGAATCTTGAGGCAATGTTATAACTGCCTCATGTACACAGACAACCTCTCCTCCTCTCCCACATAACACAAATACTAAGTAGAGATGCAGCTATTTAGCTAAATCTGGAGCTGAGGCTCTCAACTCAGGACTGGCAAGACCAGACAGGAGGAGAAGGCAACTACACACACCACAAAACCAGCCTCACATAATGCTACCACTCCACTGGGATCAAACACATAAACACACAAAGACATACCTTTGGAGGCTCTGAGTAAAAATTTACCCTAAACAGCAGAGGCCTCCCAAAGCAGACACCCAAACAACTGCTACCTCAAGACACCCCACAAGCAACACATAAACCACAAAGCAGTGTGCAAAGCAGTCACAGCCCTTAAGGCCAAATACAACACCAAACATACTTGTCATAGGTGACTCCATAGTCAGACACACTGACGCCCCACTCACCAGGCTGAACAAGGAGAGGGTCACAGTAAGCTGCCTATCGGGCTAGAATCCGCCACATAACACAAGCACTGGTCACTCACGGCAAGTACAAATATGACACAGTCATTGTCCATGCTGGTGTGAGCGACCTGAGACGCACTCTCCCTGGACTACATGAAAAGAGACATAGAGGAGCTCTCTTGATTATGTAGCCCAGGCAGGTATGACCCTAACCCTGAGCAGTATCCTTCCTTCACCAAGAATGATGCCACAATATAGAGACAAGATGATCAGCTTTAACAATTGGCTTAATGTCTGTGGTGTCATTCAAGGGATCAGTGTCTGTCTGCCTGGGATGACATGCTTGACAAGCCACGCTGCTTTCGCCAAGGGACGGCTTGCACCTGTCACCCCTGGGATTCGGATATTGGCTAAGGCTCTTGCCACCCCATAGTGCCTTTTTAGGCAAGGCTCAAATTCTAAACCTACCACCCTAGAAAACAAAATGGGAAGAAATTGAGGTAATGCTGCTCAATGCCAGAAGTCTAAATCTCAAAATGCACGCACTCGAGGCCCTTCTCAGTATGGAGAACATCGATGTCTGTGCTGTAACTGAAACCTGGTTCAAGGCTCCTGAGAGCACCCGGCACTATTAGGTTTTACCTCATATCATCGTTCCGCCCCAAAACCCGGACCACTCCACAAAAGGAGGGTGTATCCATATTCATAAAGGATACTCACACCTCCAGGTTGGTGGCAACGCATGAAGCTTCGAAACCATCCAGGTGCAACTAACCATAGGCAAGAAACTGCTCTACAAATTGTAGCATGCTACAGGCCACCCTCTCAAACTCAGGAACCCACACAGCCTTCCTGAAGACACTGGAGGGTATAAATGTATCTCAAACACCATCATATTGGGAGACTTCAACTACCGAATATAGACTGGGAACATTACTCAAGCCCTAACTTTCTAGCCCAACGGTTCCTGGAGTTCATAAATTCAAATGCCATGGAACAGCTAGTTACTGTTCCACGAGAGGAGAAAATATACTAGATCTCATTGTCACAAACATGGGGACAAAATGCTCCACACCGAAGTATATCCCTCATTGGTGAGATCTGATCATAAACTAATCTCACTGGAAATCCATCACTTCACCCCAAACAAAAAGACCATAGTGAAGAACTTCTCTAAAGCAAACTTCACACTACTCAAGACTGGTGTGGTATCCTTCAAGGCCCTGAGTCAGAGGAAACCACAACCCAAGCTCTGGAAGCCCTTACAAATGCCTTCTATGAACACCTCAGGACTGCATGGATCAGGCAATCCCAAATAAAACCAAGACTCTTTCCACAAAGGGCAAACGTCCAGTCTGGTGGACCCAGCCATTAACAAACTTTACAATAAGAGGAGAAAGCTATTACATGATAGAACAAAATCCATAAAGGGAAGTCACCCCTGATCATTATTAGTAAAAAATAACGAGCACTCATAAAATCAACTAAGGCCAATTTTGAGAGAAAAATTGCCATGGATTCAAAGGACAATCATAAGGCCTTTTTCAGCTATGTTAGGAACCTGGGTGGAAACTCACAGATATGCTCCAGAATTAGTCCAAATGATACAAAAATCACTGAACCCACAGACATTGCCAACATACTGGCAGACAGGTTCAGTGCAAACTTCACCCCTCTCCCCTAAAGGAGAGATAACTATCCCAGCCGAGTGTAGCCTCCCGGACATCTCAAATGCGCAGGTGAAAGCTGCTCTCTCTAAAGCTAAAAACACAGCATCAATGGGACGGATGGTGTACGGCTGTGTGCTACACGAGCTAAATGAGGAATTAAACCCGCACATAAGGCAGCTGTTTAATCTCAGCCTTACAGAATATACGTGCCCAAGGGTGGCGTCACGGCAACTGTGGTCCCACTCCACAAAGGTGGCCTCACGACCCTGGTAATTACAGCCCCATAAGCTTAACAAGTCTAGTCTGCAAGCTATGGAGAGGATCATAATGGAGCTCATAAACAAAGATATAGGGACTTGCAGACATTGGACCCGACCCAGTTTGGCTTTGTCAAGGAAGATCATGCCTTTTGAACTTGGTCGACTTCTTGAAATAGTCACCAAGGCCATTGATGAGGAAAGGCAGTCCATACAGCCTACCTTGACCTTGCAAAGGCTTCGACACAATACCCCACTCGGGTATTGTAGAAAAACTAACCAGCTTAAATGTAAACCCATATGTCACAAGATGGGTTGCAAACTGGCTTAAGGACAGAACCCACAGAGTTAGAGTTGCTGGCGCTGTGTCAGACTCCAAGCGGTCACAAGTGGTGTCCCACAGGGCTCGGTCGTTGGCCCGCTATTGTTTGGCATCTACTTCGGAGAAGTACAGGCCAACATGGGAGGACTTTGGCTGACAAAGTTTGCAGATGACTGCAAACTGGGCGCCTATAGTGAAAAGTGCATCGCACTCGCATATCCTTCACAAAGGACTCACGGAAACAGATACCTGGTGCCAGAGCCATGGCCTGAAGTTAAAGCCAAAAATGTATAGTCATACCCTTCGGGAAAACAAGGTAACCCCAAGCTACCATATAGGTGGCAATCCACTAAGCACAGAAGAGGTTATCAGGGACCTGGGGACCCAGGTTGACAGTGGCCTTTCTTTTGACACTCACATTGCTAAAGTGGTTAGAAAGACCTTCTACATTGCCCACCTGATCATGAAGGGATTCACATCCAGATTCAGTGAGGTCATTGTTCCCTGTACTCTTCACTTATCAGACCAATGATCGAGTACAATGCCCCATTCGGGATGTATCTCACCCGACATCTGCAGCAATTGGAGAGACCCCAAAAGTTCCTCACCAAAAGGATAAAGGGACTCCAAAATCTGTCATATGCTGCCAGATTGAAGAAACTCCAGCTCTATTCAGTCGATACCGTCTGCTCAGAGGTGACATGTGCCTGACATACAAGGCCATGTCCAACCCGAATTAATGGACATGCTCCACCTCAAAAATCCAAATCCACCAAAACCACTAGAGCAGCGACTTAAACCTTAGCACGGATATAAATAGGACATGCTGGAGGGATAGATTTATCACTCAGAGACTCCCTATGCTGTGGAATAAAATCCCGGTCCATGTGAGGCAGAGCACCTCGCTGACTCTGTTCAAGAGAAATCTAGACCTGTGGATGGGAGATCGTAGGTTTACCCCGGGAATCATCTCTGGGTCACTGCTGGACAGAGGCACAACAAACTAATGGGCACAGTATTTTTTCATATAAGGGGTGGCGTAAGCCACAATAATTTGGGCTAGGCTTATAAATGCCTTAGGGCAGATAGCCTAGTATAAACCTATGAACCTATGAACCTATTCCCTTCGGAACACTACCTCAGTCCACCGATGTGCATGACAGATACCCAATTGTCGCTGTTTTGTCGCCTGCACATCTTAGGGCTGCCACCTTTTCAAATGCACAATGTGGGACATTAGTGTTCGGAACGTGTAATTTGCCTGGAAAATGCATACCCACGGCCAGTACATAGGACAGGTATTCACGTTTTGCCAGGAGAGCGACCAATTGTTGTAGCATTTCAGTTGCTTATTCTGTTTATTATTATATTTTGCTGTTCCACATACAAATCTACTGTTTTATGCTACCATTTTGATATGTATCTGGGAAATGTTTGTCCTGAGATATCAGGACATTTGACATTTGTTCGGTTTATTTACAGGACACGGCTGGCCAGAGAGGGCATATCCCTCTCAGGGTGGAACAGGTGTTTACCTTGGAACATATGCATCAAATTTTCAGGGATTACAATGTTTCAGTAATGATATGTTGCCTAATATACCATCGATGTCATATTTATTACCCCATTTTGCCAAGCGTAACTCACATTATGTGCTCTCTGCGTTGCATATTCTTCACGCCACCCGTCAAACGCGGATCACATAATCTGTTGTCAATAATCTCCCATATCCTCTACACGACTGCTACGCATTCTTCTGTCATAACACGTGTCTCCTTCCCTGTATCCACTGTAGTGTCTACAATCACTATTTACTCTGCTGTGTGTTCCCTGACCTATGTTCAGATTTAACAGTATGTGGGTAGGTCTTCGACCTGATATCACTACTGTTAACAGAAACACAATGTAGTCTGGTCCCTGATCTACAATAGACACAAAAAGGCAGACACTCCTTACCTGGGCCTCCTGTTTAAGGCTGCACGTTTTCTTCTTGGCCTCCAGTTCCGCTTTTCAGCCACAGATCAGACAGTAAACAGCCTCTTTACACACAACAATTCAGTCGGAGGTCTTTTCATTCTAGAAGAACCATTTATGCATATTCTCCAGCGTACATGTCTAACCAGCCATGCACTCTGACCTGTAGCTTACCAGGGGAATTCCGGATTACAAGGATCACAATGTGAAATAAGTTGTTAAAACCAGACTGTAGTTATCAGTAGGCTTTTCTAAGTGACAGCCGATAACACAGGAGGCTCGGGTTCGGAACGTTTTAGTAGTGTACACAGGCAGGCTAAATAATATACAGTCCAAGTATGTGAGTTTTGTCTGACTCTTAACAGTAAGCAGTTTCTTTATATAGTGTTTACAATCAGCTTTTGCCCACCTTACTGACGTGGTCGGTCACAGGGCATTTCCATCACTATGGTCATAATAGTCTATACATACGTGGGTGCTGGGGTGCGTGCTTTTAAATTGTTTTCCCATGGGAATAACACAGCCTTGCAAGGCACCTTGTACATTACAGTGTCCTTCTGTGATTGTAGCTGTTTCAAGGACCCTAGACTGTTACGATACAGTGGACAGTTAATTTCTTAATACGTTGCTTTGTCTCTCTGGTAGGAGTTGTACTGTTATCTTCGATTGAGCTCACAAGGCCATCCTCCTCTGGGAACGAAAAGCTGTTATGCATGTACATACATTTATTGTTCTGTAACCCAGCAAATAATTACTGCTGACAGACATGAGCCTGCTGTACTGCTTACTGCCAAGTTCAGAATTCCATCACAGTACAGCTTAGCTTCACCAATTACATGCAGGCTTAGTTCTACTGCCATATTGTACGGTACAATTCAATGCATTATATAGTATTTGAGTGTAAACTGGAACTTCATATGTCTTTCTATATATTTTCCCAAGAACATCCATCCCGCCATATGCATGATGTTCCGGCCTTTACCTTGACCATTGTGTACATGTCCATTCAGCTACGCTAATCTCCACATGTGATGTCCCAGCTTCCCTACTTTGCCTGTAGCACCCTGTTGGGACGTCCTGTTTGGTAGGCACCTGTTCCGCTATATGTGATCGACTTCACTGCATAGATAATCATCGATGCGGTGGTCCAACGACCCGACTTGTCCACATGTGTACAGTTATGTGCACCGTGTGGTATGCACACCTACATGGTTTGGACGGGTACATACTACATGCGGGATGTACACATTCTGCTGACACATTCACATGCAGCCATTTACATATCTGTACCTGCGGTGGGTTGGTGACATGTGGGTGCGATTTGCCCGCGTGGCATTGCCTAACACAAACATCTTACCACAGTTCAGGTATGCACATTGTGTGTGGTTGTATAGCTGCACACGGATGCTAGCAGGTTTGGGTGCAGGGGTATACATGGGTGGGACTGACATGTACAATGAGGCTATTGTGTAGTACTTCCAAATGCATGGGTTCTGCTTCTGGATATTACACTTCATCATATGCCATCCCGTGTATGCAACAGAGACATTGCTGGGTGTGGGATATGTTGCTATGCACCTGTTTGCCTGTGTTTGAGGTATCTTGCTTCCTTACTGTTGTTATGTGAACACAGCTACCCGGCTATGTACTCTCACTACTGCTTGTGACCATTATGGTTGGCACCTTTTCCAATGCCCATAGTGGGGCATGTTATGTAGAAACTTCGGAATTTGCAGGACTACACATACCCACGGCTAGTGCGGTTGACAGATCTTCACTTGTTTGCCATACTATAAGCTTATTCTGTAGGCATTTGGGTTCCTTATTTATTTTCTTGTGCCGTGTCTGTGTTTCATATAGTAATGTGTATGTTTTATGCTACTATTACATGTATATTGCGGGAATTTTCTTGCCAGGGGACGGAGGTCATTTTCCATTTTCCAATTGTTGCAGGGACACAACTGTCAATCTGGGACTGTCCATGGCACATTGGGACAGCAGAGTAACCCTGGTGACCATGCCCATGTCGCTACTGGGGTTTCCACCTTTTCCAGTTTCCGATATGGGATATTTCCGGGACTCACACCCTGACTTTACAGGCCGACACATACACATGGTCACTATATAGCATAGAACTTCACTTGTTTGCCTAGATATTAGCTTATTGTTGTATTTATTTGCTTGCTTATTCTGTTTCTTGTGTCATTTAGGTATTTCTGTTACAGAAATAACCACTTCATGCTACCATTACATTAAATACGGGATATCATTGTGTCCTACAATCGTAGCACATCAGCCATTTCTAATACGTTTTTTCGGGACACAACTGGCCATAGAGAGTCTGCCCCAACCAAAGTGGGACAGGTGGGGACCTTAATCGCTGCTCCTCTGTCGGTCTTGGGCGCTGACATCTTGGCTGTACACCTTCTCTGAGTGTAAACACTGGCGGTGCATTGCGAGGACGCGGTCTTATGCGTATCCTTTGCTCCTTGGACGGGTACACTTATGCCTTCGTGGCTTCTATTTGCTTCTCCGTTTATTTGGGACGTGCGTATCATTCTGCACGGGACCTGGCTGCTGCCATTACTATTGTGGGCGGACCGTGGCTGTCAGCACATTAGGTTGCTCACCTCATGCCGGCTTAGACACGCCTCCAGACGCATCCTACCTGGGCTCGCTCACGTACACTACGCACGTGTCTGTGATTCCGGTGCACTCTCATTAATATGTATGTGGCGCTACTGCGCCGGCTATTCCATGCACCGCCGGCGCAGGCCTTACGCCGGCCTTGCGCCGAGTTTCATGAATCCCGGGGACCATCTACTTGCACCTTGTATATTTTCAACAGTTGTTGGAAAGTCTGCACCTTGTTAGGCCACTTGGGAAAAGTATATGCATAAAACACCTTCCTTTATATGGCCTGTGATGAAGATCATGTAACATTTTCATCTCTGCTCTGAAATGCATCCATCTAACATGTATTCCTTGCAAACACCAAACAGCGGTTGTTTTTTCCTCACACATTTATTTCATATATGCTTTAATGTTAACCTAGTCTGTCTTTCTTTACTTTTGAAGAGGCAAAGTAAAATATAAAAACATTTTTTTATAGATTTGTTTTTTCCTGCAGTAGCTTAGAGCAGTGTATTATTCTTACCCAGATCTTTCTCTCCAGCCAATATAAATAATATAAATAATAATAATAATAATAATAAAATAATGTAAATAATTTGTGTACTTCTTTTCTCATCCATCCAACACTTGTTTAAGTTTCTTTGCTAAAGCTTAGTTTTAAATTACATTAAAGAACCCCTTAATCTAGATGATTACACTCACTTTATATCAATTTAACTTTGCTGCCTCTACAACTTTTTTTAAGGCTATGTAAGAATTGCCTAATGGTTATCAACAATGAAATCTTTTTAGATTTCAGTACCAGTTGGAAAGAGCTGTAAATGCATGGTTGGAGTGCAGCACCCAGCCACTCTGGTCAACAAAACGTTCACATTCCAGCTTATGTAGAGGTTCTGGTGAACACACTATTGAAAGCCTCAGCACTGTCACCAACAGGGCCCTGTATAGATAATGCTAGTAACATAATCCCTCCTAAAAATAACAGAATGAGTTTCAGAATAAAGTCACCAATTCATGGATGCAATAACTCCAGAGCTCGTTACCTGTAAACCCCCCCTCCACCAGTAATGAGAGCATACCTCAAAAGACGAAACTGCAAGTTAATAAAACCATAAGTCTCCCACTTATTAGTGACTCATTTGCAATGCTACTTTATTTACTAGGTTAAGCAGAGATAACATGATTGACTTTAGTAGCTGACTGTGTTATTGGTACCATACTTGATAAACTCAGTGTTTGTATGTTTGCTTGCTGAGACGGATGGTCCCATCACCTAATTTGCATGTGGCGAGCACCACCTATCTACTTAAGACGTGCAGATTTTGAATATCAAAGTTTCATCCCACTATGTCTTATCTTTTGTCCAAAGCAGATTTTGTACCACTGTACATAGCAAATAATAAAACTCTGGTGATGAACACGTTGCATGCCAATGTCCAGCACTTAAAAAGGAAACTGTGATCTGGACCCTTATTTGTCCTTGGAGGATGGCATACCTGCATGGACACTGAAATCTACTTCAAAACGACCATGAGCATCAGTCAGATTAATACGTATGGC
>NC_056745.1:1446449723-1446462223 GCF_019279795.1 Protopterus annectens
TGTGTTCTTCCTCTTATAATTTCTATAGCTGCAGCTTGTAACATTCTTGTTTCTGTGTTATTGTTCGTAACATAGGATTTCTATTCTATTTCCTAAATTATTGCACAGGTGGCTGGGCATTGCATCATTTGGTGTCCCTGAAAAGATGGGATGTGCTAATTTGCCTCTAACCAGCAAACAAAAAGATATTTGCAAACGGAAGCCTTATCTATTATCTAGCATCAAAGAGGGAGCTCGACTGGGAATACGGGAATGCAAAAATCAATTCAAACAGGAGAGGTGGAATTGTTCAACTTTGTCAGATCCGTCGGTATTTGGATTCGAACTCACTAGCGGTAAGTCTGCTCAGCATTGCAAGCATTTTCAGAATACTAACGCTGCTGTTTATTTATTTAATGTTGTGTAGCTTTGGATTAATATACAAATACAGCCAGACGTGCAGTTTTAGCTGAATCTAGAAAATGCTTTGCTGTTTCGACTATGTACATTTAAAATGAGTTTGAATTAATATTTTATTTGAAGTGTATTATTACAAATAATTAGAATGATCCAAGTAGCATTTTTTAGTTTATTGGCGTCAGGGTGTGGATGTGAGAAATTATGTTTAAAAGATCCTAAACAATTAAGCATTGTGCAACATGCATGTAATACCCACACAGACTACACTTGGTAACATCATTAGTGGAAATGTTCCTGCACGGAGGATCGCTTGTGGTAAAAAAAAAAAAAAACATGAAACTCGAGGATTGACATGCTTTCAGCATTTAGTATGGCAAAAGTATCAGATCGTAATATGATATTATCATTTACCTGATGCCATTTGCAAATGGCTGCTTGTACATCTCTTAAATGTTTAGGAATCCTACTTAAACAGAAACTGATGACTGCATGGCATTAGGGTTGCCACCTTTTCAAATGTCCAAAGTGGGACATTTCTGGTAGAAACATTAGACTTTGCAGGCCGAAACATACCCACGGCGAGTACAAAGGACAGAACTTCACTTTTTTTGCCTAAATAAAAGCTTATTCTTGTAGCATTTTAGTTGCTTATTCTGTTTCTTATAGCATTTTGGTGTTTCAGATACAGAATAAATGTTTTGTGCAACTATTACATAAAATATTGGAAAAATGTTGTCCTAAAATCTCAGGACATTTGCCATTTTTACAATTTTTTTGCAGGACACAACTGCCCAAAGAGGGTCCCTCGCAAAGTGGGACAGGTGGTAACTCTACTGCATGGAAATGTCATTAGTTGTAGCATTTAAGATAACTTTTGATTTCTGCTCTAACACCCACAATAACTGCAACTATTCTTATAACATCAAGAGGGTGAAGATAACTGCAAGCCTTATCAGTCTACTGAGACTTTTTTTCTAGCCCTATGGTACTGACCTAATGACACCACTGACCTTACACAACAGGTCTGACTTTTCAGATGTATAATTTCTTTTTCTGTGAATAATTCTACTGCCTTATGGTTTAAGGGTGGATCAGATTTCTATATTTAAGTGGTAAGGTCCTGTTCAAACAGTAGCTGTGGTTCCAATAGGCATTTGTTCAGACTAAGGGAATTAATTAAAAATAGTATGATCACTTATTTTCATTTTTAATCTGTTTTACAGCCTAAGGGAATTAATTAAAAATAGTATGATCACTTATTTTCATTTCTAATCTGTTTTAGTCCTTCACAGAACAGTTACTGTGTAGTTATTTAATTTAACTGGTGGTTTCAGGAATGCTGCGAAATATGAGATTTCTGAACCACAACTGTCAGTTACTTCATGACTAAATAGATAGTTTGGGTCATGTTATTTCCCCAAGTTAAATCAACCTATGAATCACACAGCACAGACACTGCTTAAAGAAAGTATTCTGTTTAGCTTTTAACTATATATTATGCACTTTTATTATTTTTACTCAGAAAATGTTGGTTTCTACTTCAGATTTAGTGCCAGTAACTAGATACAGATAACCATTACCAAGTGGAAAAAAATGTTGTGAGCACTACCATAACATAAAAATGCTAACTTTTTTTAGGGAAGGTAAATATCCTTACTTGTATATTCATTTTTTAGGAAAACTTCTAATTCTGGGCAACATTTGGTAGATTTGAGTTTTGCTTGTAATTTCATGTATGGGCATTAACATTAAGAATGCCACTGTGTGTGTGTGGGGGGGGGGCATTCTGGAAGTCTGCAATAGTGCTTCATCTTATATTTTCTGTGATCTGATTTGGAAAACCAGCCTTGCCTGCTATACTGGAAGATAAGATGAGCAGAATTATTTGCTGTTCCTGTTTAATATTTTACTGAAAACTGTCACATGTATCACTAGTATGAACGCCAATTGTATTTTTGAACATGGGAATACTCAGTAAACAGTATAGTTAAAGGCATGAGTACTACATCATGAATGAGAATAGAATGCCAAGGTGACATTTCTAATTCCTATAATCTCTCCTTGAAGATATCTTACCTTTTTATCTCTTATGGCTACCACATTGCTATCAGGCTTTGTATAATGTGTTATTAAGATGCCAATAGCAAAAAATGCACCAATATTTTTTAATTAAACTTAAACTTCCCCTTCATGGTAAGTTACTATCTTCCTTTAAACATATAAACTGGATGGCAGGATGGGTATCTACAAATTTAGTCCAGGACTGACCAGTGTGGCCATCCTTGACAAAGGAGGTGCAGCCTGAGGGGAGGTTACTGGTAAGGTGAGAAAGGTCATGTGACTCAGTGGTCTTGGGATATCTAAGAATTTATTAAAAAAGATAATAGCACAATATTCTAGAAAATGGGACAAAATGACATACATATGATATTGAAACTGCTTAAAATTACTGTCCTGTTTGATGAATGCGGTCGAACGATGCATAGAATCGCAGACAAAATAACCTCTGGATTGTAATACTCGCAGTCAGCATTTTTGCTTGTTGTATTCTTTTTGTACACCTTTGTATAATCTTTTGCTCATGGATCATTACAGGATCAGAAAAAAAATCTACAAAATGGAAGATACTGCATTAATATATAATTATCTGAGTGAAGTTAAGTCTCATAGTAGGAATTGTCAGTACTCACTATCAGTGAAAATAATCTGGAGGGCATTGTGGAAATGATAACATGACTTTTTGTAAAGTGTCTACATTTCTAATCATTAGGATCTGTACACAAATGTAAAAATTTGTCGTACATTTAATAATTCTTACCTTGTGATAATAGATGCTGCCAGACTGTATTGCTTTAGAGATAACTGGACTGTAAAACAGCTGTGAAACCATTATGTAGCCTGAAGAGAATGTCCACATCTGCTTTTATTTATATGTCTCAATAAACCAGTTGGCCATAGCCACATAGTTAATTCTACAAAGAAAGCACATTTTAGACTGCTCAAAACATGAATTCATTGTAAAAACCTGTGTTTTATGGAGCAAAACAATAATGGTTATCCTGCTTGTTCAGGAAATGCAGACACATGGATACACAGCAGGGAAAATTAAACTTTGCAAATAAGTTGTAGTTTGGGAACTACTGACCTGCATTAAATAGGAACATTGTTTTAAAGCAGTCACAAATATGATGTTGATAACATTAGTTGTTTTTTTTTCAATGCAAAAAGAGTTAAACAGTACCATTGATAAATAATAGTAGTGCATATGTTAGGCATTTTGCATCATGAACAGTTTAGAATATTTTGGAATAAAGAAAACTGTAAAAAAATTTGTAAACAAAATTATTATTTGGTCACCTTTAAAAAATATTGACATAACACAACTGGTGAGTCTATCTAACTTCTTTTTACCACAGAAAATTACAGGCTACAATTTTAGTTTATGTTCTAATGTCAATAACAGCTACATAACATGGTCAGTGTAACAACCTTAATGCAACAATGATAGTTGCTAGCAGGTGCTAAATCCAATATTCCAGGAAAGTTTTATATCAGTGTTTATTTCTTTTGTTTCTTGTCTGGACCCGTAATCTGCTACTTTTTGAAACAATAGGCATATTAAATGTATCGGTATTGTTGCTTGCCTGCTTTAATGCTGATTTACCTTCTGTACAAAATGTTTTGTTTTACTTCAGACTGTGGTTAATTATTCCATGTTTAAGTAATCTGGCTGCTTTTTGAATTGCTGAAAACTATAGTATGATCACAGGCGCTTGAAACGAATAAGCATATTTATCTGCTTTTCTCAGTCTTCTTTCATCGTTTGAATTAAAGTCTTTTTTCACTCATAATAAGGTAACATTAATACTGGAACCCATTATTTCTTAAAGACAGATCTAGTAATAAAATGAAATGCTGATTTACATTATTAGTTTGGTTTTGCTAAAGTGATGCTCATAGACTCCATAAAGAAAGTAGTAAATATTGCACCAGTCCATATGAAAATGTACAATCTTGCAACAGCAGTCGAATACTCATGGTACTAGTAAGACTGACTTCAACACACCATGCTTAATAAATGCTGTACCAGCTTATAGTTAGATATACTAAAGTTGGGATTCTGGTGTTATACGGTCAACACTGCCTTTTCTAAAACATGTCAATTTGTTAATACACAATTTATTACACACAGCATGAAAATAAACACTACAGGGTACACTAAAAGTTTAGGAAATGTAGGCATTTAATGTAATCTAATTGCCATATCTTACTTCTAACAATTAAAGTTCCTTATCACCTTGTAGAGCATAGCTGGCAACAGATGAAAATTACAAAAAATACATTTTTAAAATCTGTTGGCCCAATTCAATAAAACCTGCACTAAGTGTACAATAACTGTACACGATATGTATTCAAGAACATCCCTACCACATTCTATGTGCTTTCTAGTCACTCAGAAAGATTACACTAAGTGTACATGTAGTCTACACTTTGTGGTAACCTTTATGAATCCCTGTCAATATTTAAAGCTGCAAGAAAACCAGTAGGAAAACTAAAATTAGCAGGAAGAAGTTGTGAGTTGCATCTGTGTTGTCTATTCACTCAGAACGGTGAACACTTAATGTACGCTTAGTGTAGGCGTTATTGAATCCCATGGTGTGTTTAAACAAGAAATCCTACATTACTTTCTTCAACTTAATGGTGACTTTCAACTTTGCATAGCTTGTATATATTGTACATATCATATATAAGACAATGTGTACACATGCCTGCACAGGCCATATACTGAATTAACATCACATTGTTTCAATAGGGAATTGACTCCTGAGAACTAAACTGCTTTAATACTATCAGTTTACTTTTAAATTTTGAAATTTTGCTGACATTTATTTTAATGTAGAAATATCACTGATTACATTTGGTTGTAGAAGGACATTTCCTTTTGGCCATTCTTGCACATTCCAGACAGTTCTTTTTGCAGTTTGACCTGTAATATTTATTTTTCCAAATATGTATGAATGCTTTGACAATGTATTTTTGTTACTTTATAAATATGTACACTGCCTGTCTTATGTTGTCTCAAACTACAAATGTATATACATATATATATATATATATATATATATATATATATATATATATATATATATATATATACATATACACACACACACACACACACACACATGTGTCTGTGTGTATGTTGCATATATACGACTGTCTGTCATATGCCATTGCAGACTTTATACTTTCTTTGCCAGATGGCTCAAGTCACGGTTAAAAATGTTCCTCAGACCAGCTCACTTGCCCAGATATCAAATATCGAATAAGTAAATACAACCAACAAACCGTCTTCAGACCAGTTTACTTATGAAGTTATCAAATGTAAAACAAATATACTTAATATTTATGGGTGGAGAAATTCTTTGATTTTTGTAAAACATCTTACTACTTTTAAGAGTTCAAAGTGTATTTTCTTCTTCTGCTCATTGGATGTTTTAATGCATGTTAATATTAGGCACAAAGTAACACTTGAACTGCAGTTTAACTTTGCATATACCAAATTTTAGATTTTCTATATTGCTCTCAGCTTGTTAATGAAGCACTTGAACAATTCGGACACTTCTGGCTAACTGATAAAAAGTACCATTGCTGTCCTGCAATCGACAACATGATCTTTTCCTAGCTATTAGCAGTGTCACAGCCAATCAAAACAGTTATGTATTAGAAATATAAAACTTCACTGATAATCAGCTTTTAAGAGTTGTTTTATTTCCAGGTTGGGTTATAGGTACTTACTAGTTATTTTTGTACAGGTGCATTTAATATTTTTCAAAAAAATTGACACAGACTAGTTAAAAGATGGCAGCCATGCAGTCAGTATCTTGTGACTTGATGTAACTTTCACACAGCGACATTAGTCATGCAAATTTAGCATTTTTAGTCTGATGATGTTACAGTTTCAGGTCTAGCATAGTAACTATGATAAGCTAGACATCTTTAAAATATGAGTGTCTATGATATTGACTTCAGGCCCAATGTGGGATCAGGACGTACCAGTCTCAAATTCTATTCTGTCCAGTAGTAATGAGGGTCTGAAATGTTAAACTGGTATGCGTGAAAGTTTGTTTGCAATTGTTGCCATAAAGTCAAGATGAATTTGTATTTTCAGAAATGAAAATACCATTCAGACCTTGGAATTTCAAGTCTAATGTAATTTCCAGTGGCAGTTCATTTACCCGCTGTAAGGTTTTGGCAAAAGGTACTTAAAATATGTTGCTGTGAATGTGATTTGTTTTGTGGAAGATAGTTTCATAGATTTTCTTTTCTTTCTGTTTGTTTTAATTGTAATATTTAAAATATTACAAAAACTAATAATGCACTTAAAGTGATTTGCTTTCATTTCAAATGTTTTGACCAGAAAATTTCATCTAGTATGAAGCATATTTCAGGTGCAGTGATTGGTTATATTATATATGAATACCAACAGAAATCATTTGAGTCATTACTGTGAAACAATGTGGTGTAACTTTCAAATAAAGGCTGTGTTGCTGAAAAGAAGAGTTAAATATGAGTATTAATACAAGCCTGGATACTAAATTTTTTTTAATTGTAATAAGATCCATAATTTTCTTTTAGCTATCTGGCAAAACTGATCCATATTTATTATAGTTATCTTATATTCATATGCAGTTTAGCTCATTTAAAAATTATATTACCGATCAACCAAGAAAAAATTAAACAAGAACAAACCAAAAAATTCAGTATGTTTCCAATATTACAGTCAGAGCTCTGATAACATAAACTATGACAGTGTTGTAATAAATATATAAATATATAAATGTAATAAATCTGGTCTTCCTATCCTGGTGTTGCTGTGCTCATCTGTTTTTATTTTTAGTGTTGTAATAATCACCAAAATTCAGTCTCTGATACAATGCAGATTACTGGTGATTTTTAAATTGCTTATATATAACTATAAAATAACACAGTAAACCAGTCTGCTACTGTGTTTTTTCAAGTTTCTGATAGAAAGCTGGAGCATTTCATGCTGACTTGGTTGCTTTTAAAATAGATTCCTATCATATAATATTGCCGGATAGTTAATGCTCTGATTGATGGCATCATGGCTTCTGCCAGCAAGGCAAGCAAAATGCTAAGCAAGTTAACTATACAGCTATAAGACACTGCAATTCAGCAATTCAGAAGGGCCATATGTGTGCGCGTGTGTGTGCGTGTGTGTGTGTGCGTGTGTGTGTGTGTGTGTGTGTGTGTGTGTGTACCTATATCTACCTATTCATCTCTCTTTCACTCTGTAGATATTTATCTGTTTATCTATCTATATGTAGATCTAGACAGATAGATGATTGCATATAGATGTTTACGTGTGTATGTGTCTATCTATACTTAAATATATGTGTGTGTGTGTGTGTGTGTGTGTGTGTGTGTGTGTGTGTGTGTGTGTGTGTGTGTGCGTGTGTGTGTGTGTGTGTGTGTGTGTGTGTGCGTGTGTGTGTGTGTGTGTGTGTGTGTGTGTGTGTGTGTGTGTGTGTGTGTGCACACACACACACACACACACACACTCAAAGAGATAGATCATATATATATATATATATATATATATATATATATATATATATATATATACAAACACACAGACACATGCACACGTATATAAATATAGATATAGTAATAGATAAATAGAGGCAAATATATATACACATGCAAGTATACACATAATGCTTGCTTTCTCTTTCTTTTTTTAATTTCTCCAAGTCTTTTGGGTTTCTAATACCATAACAGCAATGGACCCCATTCCTAAGTCAAAGTATGATTAAAGTTCATGAAATTAGTATTGTTTCAATCTTTTGATGTCAGCCAGAAGTGCTCTTCGCAGCACCCGCAATGTGCCTAGTAATGACTCCTTCTGCAGTTCATATGGAGTTACATGCATTGGTAACATATCTAAATACGACTGTAAATTCTTTTTTATAAGACCCATCGCTTCTACTACTATTGGAACTGTCTGGGTATCTTTCTTCCACATTGCTCTTGTTTCTGCCTACAGACCCTGATATTTTATGACTTTGTGTATCTCTGTATGCAAGACACTGTAGTCACTGAGTGTGGCAATTTCAATGATCGATGCTGCTTTGTCTTCTTTTCGTGGACCACTATATCCAGTTTTCTCTACCTCTGTATAGATAGATAGATAGATATAGATATAGATATGTGGATATATAGATATATATATGATGGTGGTTGTTTTGACTGAATCACATTTCACTGAAACATAATTGACTGAACAAAAGTGACAGAAACTCATTTGACTGAATCATGACTGATTGAAAATTATAAAGTAAAGAAGCAGTGATTCACTGTGTGTGTGTGTGTGTGTGTGTGTGTGTGTGTGTGTGTGTGTGTGTGTGTGTGTGTGTGTGTGTGTGTGTGTGTGTGTGTGTGTGTGTGTGTGTGCGTCTGTGTGTGTGTGTGTGTGTGTGTGTGTGTGTGTGTGTGTGTGTGTGTGTGTGTGTGTGTGTGTGTATGTTTTCCTTTTTTTAACTATTGTGTGACCATGGAGTTAGTATATTTAAGTAAGGGGATGTGGGTGGCAAAGCCATGTATGTTTCCTCTAATGAAGTTTTCTGTGAAATGTGTTTGTGCATCAGCAGTGATTCATTGCAAGTGTTTTTTTTTTCTCTTTTCTTCACTGTCATGCTACTGTGTACTTATTATATTAAACTAAGGGGATGTGGGAGGTGCAGAGATGGCTTGTCCCCCTACAAAAACAAATTTTAAGCTATGATTGGTGTAATAAAGTTTTTCAGCCAAATGTGGTTCTATAAAATGAGTTTTCAGTCAAATGTGTTTTAGTCAAATTTGTTCAGCCATTTTTGATTCAGTGACATGTGACTCCACACATATGGACAAAGAGAGATAGATTAAAACATACATAAATGCTCTCTCATCTGTTGCTTGAACAAGCAATTTCAAATACACTCTTATAGCACAGAAGATTCTTGAACACAGCTAATGTCATCTTTTGCCATTCCTTCTATAGAGAATGTATACTGTCCCTGTGAAGTTTCACACTGCATGCTTTGTTTTTGCTTTGTTTATTTTTTGTTTGTTTTTTAGTGTAGGAGTTATCGCTGTGATAACATTTAGGTTATTTCTTAACACACAACACTGAATACTCATTGCAACAAAACAAGAAAATAGTATGACTTTTTTCCAAAAATCCATAAGAATTATTTATGATGCATGCCTGCTGCTGCACAAAAATAGGATTCTCTTTTCAGTCTGAAAACTATTTTGCATTCATTTCTTCATAACAGAAATGTTACCTTATGTCAAGGAAAGTTGATGCTCTTTTAACCTTCCAGGCCCTATGACAGCTCAGGAGACCACTGAAGGACTTTTTAATTCCTTTTGTTTAGTTACCTTTGACTACCTTTGACCTTCCTCCTGTTTGGAGGAAAGCATTCTCCAACAAGAAGTTAAGCCGGCCCTGAAACAAGGCAACAGCAAGTTTGGTTTTGTGTGGATGAGGATATAATCTGTTAAAGTTGGTTCAAAGAAGAAGATATATTCTCATATCTCTCAACTGTCCAGATTTTCAGAGAATGTCCAGAGTTTTGTCTCATATTTTGGTCTGCTCCTCATAAAATTTATGATTTTATGGTAATTCTTTGAGAAGTGAAGTCACTAAATAATTAAATACATTTGAGTTTCAGTCTCCATAGCCTTCAGAAAATGGATGTTAATGCAAAAAATTGTTATTATTGCAACTTTGTATTTATAAGGTTTATAAAAGAAATATTTAAAATGTGTCCTTGATTTTGGGTCTGTATCCCCCAGTTATTTTTAGCTTTATCCAGACTTCTTGTGATTTGAAGTTAGGATGTCTGCTAAAAGAACATTGTTACATGAAAATTAGAATTTGACTGGTGAGTAAACCATTTAGCTACATAACATATTGGGTCTATATTAAAAGTCTGAAGAGGTGTTTCAGTGAACACCTCTTGGTTCACACGTAATGAGCGAATGCACTAAAGCGTGAATGCTCAAAACAGTGGTTTCTTTCCCTGGGAAAAAAACTGCTAGCACAAACACACACACACACACACACACACACACACACACACACACACACACACAGACACACACTCACACACTTTAAAACATAACAATGTGGGGAGCTGTGCCCCCCACACCCCCTAACTAAATATACCAACTCCGAGATCGCACTACAGTGAGGAAAGGGGCAAACACACAGGGATGGCCCAACAAATTCTTTCCCAGGGAAAGAAATCTGTTTTGAGCATTCGTGCTTTAGAGCGTTTGCTCATTACGTGTCGACCGAGAGGTGTTTGCTGATACACCTCTTCGGTCTTTTAATATAGACCCAACATATTTATCTCGTTAACTGATAAGATGTAGGTGCTGCTCATCCATCATTTTGTAATATTCCTTACATGAACAGCCTTATGTCTGTCTCAATTATACATGAATTCTGTTCAACGTTTTGACTCTATTAATTTTGTAGTGAGGTTGTTCAGGTCTTCCACTACCCTTTCTTTGGAATAATAATTTTTAGCCTCGCCCGAACCATCCTCTGTTCTCATATGTCTCTCTGCTTTCTTAATGTGGTAACCACATGGTCTCTTCTACTCTTTTATATAATTTCTTGGGCAGGCTGTATACCATTATGTTGTCTTCCTCTGAAATGTATCTAGTTTGTCTATTTCCTTATAGCTGTAATATCTCCTGAGCTGCACACTGTGCTCCAGGTGGACATTTATCAATTCTCTGTGTATATAAATTCAACTGGTGGTGCTTCTTCTTGTATGCCTCAAGAAATGCTATTGGTGTAATCCCATGTTGATATCTGTTACTTCCCATATATATATATATATATATATATATATATATATATATATATATATATATATATGTGTGTGTGTGTGTGTGTATCTACATCTATTTTATCTATCTATTTATCTCTCTCTCTCTTACTCTATAGATATTTATCTATCTTTCTAATTTCTCCAGGACTTTTAGGTTTCTAATACCATGACAAGGATACCCCATTCCTAAGTCAAAATATGATTAAAGTTCATTAAATTAGTATTATTTCAAACTTTGATGTTAGTCAAAAGTGCTCTTTCGCAGCACCTGCAATGTGTCAATAATGACTCCTTCTACAATTCATTTGGAGTAACACTTATCATTAACATATGTAAATACAGCTGTAAATTCTTTTTTATAAGACCCATTGCTACTACTAATACTATTGGAACTGTCTTGAGTGTCCTTCTTCCACATTGCCCTCATTTCTGCCTGCAAATCCTGGCATTTTATGACTTTGGGTCTTTCTGTACATAAGACACTGTAATCACTGGGTGTAGCAATTTCAATGACCAATGCTACTTTTGTCTTCTTTTCCAGAATTCCTATATCTGGTTTTCTTGCATCTATTTTTGAACTCTTGGCAATGGGTGATCCCATGTGATATAAACTATCATTTTCTGTAATGCTTTGTGGCTCATGTTTCCAATGCTTCTCAGCTTCTTCAGTATTATAACATTTGCACAATCCCCACTGCAACAGTGTTGCCACATTGTTATGCCTTTTAGTATACAGACCTTCAATCATTAGTGTATCACACCCAGCAACAAGATGTCCAATTGTTTCCAATTCTGTTTTATGAAACCTGCATTTGTTGGTTTTTCTGACATATTCAATGAACTTTGTAAACCAACAGTAGTCCACTATCTTGCGCTGCCAATATTAACCTTTCATCTTTTGGTTTAAATTCACCTCACCTTAACCATTCCTACACTAAATCCTGATCGACATGAGGTTGTTCCAGGAGTTTTCTGTACTTGCAACTATTTTTATGCATTTTCCACATTTCTTGCCTTCTTATCTGATCCTTGACCAGATATTCTTTCTTTTGTTTTTTGACACATTCAGTTGCTGCCTGATTTTTATCTACTTCAGGTTTGATTTCCATTCCTGCTTTACACTAAGCAGAGAAGTCATCTTAGACTTGTTCTCCTCATAGTTTCATAGGTTGGTACTAGGCTATCGGCCCT